>NW_016804637.1:614676-640510 GCF_001698545.2 Rhinopithecus bieti
AAAAAAAAAAAAAAAGACTGGCAAAGGGCCGAGGCAGAGTCCCTGACGCTTTGTGATGCCACCTTTGTTCTGGGCACTGTTACTGTGGGATTCCCTAGAGGGTTTCAGCTGGGTGAGCCATGACTCAGGAGGCTCCCTGGGCTCCAGGATGAGGAAGGAGGTGGGGGCAGGGGCGGGGGGTACGTGCTCTGGGCTGGGAATGGACTAGGGAACATACTGCTGTTCAGCTCAGGGGAGGAGGGGCACAGACACATCTGGGGGAGGCCAGGCCGAGGTCAAGGCCTTGGAGGCAGAATCAAGGGGTCTGGTGTATTCCCTGGGAGGACAATTTCACTCCTGCTGAGCAGAGCCAGGCAGGTGGGTCCTGGGGCACCGGATTGTCAAGAGCAGCCCCTGAAGGAGACAGCCCGCTCCCTCCCTTTCACTTAGTAACAGAGAGAAGGGGGGCATTCTAGGACACTCTAACCCTGCTGGGGTCAGTGCTGGGCCCAGGCTGCCAATTGCAGAAGGAGCCAGTGTTTCATAAGCAAAGGGGAAGCCACTGGCAACTGAGTCAGTGTGTCCTGACACAAGCCACCAGACATCACAACCAGGGCTGGCCAGACGCCCTGGGGATCAGGACCAGATCATGACCCAATGGTCAGAGCGTGCTCTGCCCCGCCTGCCACGCTGCCTGCCTTTGACACCCGGTGGGGAATGCAGTTGGGGGACTCCGGGGCCCACCTTCTTGTCCTTCTCGGAGCCGTCAGTCAGCAGCACGCCCTTGGCCTGCATGTGGCGGTAGAGCACTCGCTGCAGTGCAGACATGTCGCACTTGATGACATACTCCACCTGCAGGGGGCACACGAAGCTCACGAGGGCCCAAGGTGGCTTGAGGCCCGACTCCCACCACCCAAACCCAGCTCTGACCTCCCCGCACTGTCATATGAGCTCTGACGGCCCTGTCACATGAGCTCTGACCAGGGCACACTGTGGTGTGGGTGAGGAGCCCCCACAGCTGGAGAGAAGAGGGGAGACCTGGGCAATGAGAGGAAGTAGCAGCCAGAGATACCAGGGGGATACTGGGCCAGAAAGGGCCCCTTAGCCATCTCCTGGGGGCCTCTCCACAGCCAGCCAGGAAACAAAGAGCAAGAGGGGCAACTGTGGCTGGGGACCCCGAGTTTGCGGGTCTTGCTGTGGGAACTGGGTCCGGGGGTGTGGCTGCCACAGGCCTTGAAAACCCAGAGCCATGATGGGGGGCCAGGGGGCAACCCCAAGCCCACGGCCCCTCCTGAGGTGGCCAGGAGAGCCCACACAGGCACCTGGCCCCCGACAGAAAGTGGGATTTTGTGCTCTCACCTATTGTGAACTATGTGAGTCTATGAGTGCTTTTTAATCCCTACGGCAGAACAGCAGCACAGAGCGTTACAGACCCAGTGGCATCATCGCCGCCCCCAAGCTGGATTGACCAGGGCAGGCCCGGGACTTTGGGGAGAGACCCTGAGCACGCCCAGCCCTGGGGAAAGCCCCCACATGAGGCTGCTTCACCAGCGGCTCCCCTCAAAACTCCGTCACCTTTTCGGGCAACTGGGCCTCGACTTCCTTCTTGAGTCGTCGGAGCAAGAAGGGCCGCAGCACTTTGTGGAGACGCCGGATGATGAGAATGGTTTCCTCCTCATTCAGGTCCACCTGGAACCCCCCAAGACACGAGAAGCAAGCATTACCTCCAAAGGAGGGCAACGGAGGTCTCACTACAAGGTGCGGATGTGGAGACAGGGGGAATGGGGTCCCCTGGGGTGATCTTGCCCTTGGCACGTGGCTTTTCAGACTGCTTTATGCTTTCTGGGGGCCCAGCAGGGCACCCTCTTCTTTAGGAAACTGTGAGGATCTGGTTCCCTCCGTGTAATTCCTGGGACATGAAACCGCAGTACCCAGAGCACAAACCTCTGTGTGGACCACCTGCCCACCCCATCCAGTTGGGAAGCTTCTCACCCTGCTCCGTGTGCCTCACCAGAAAGACCCCCGGCAGCGGGCATGCTGCCTTTCCACGAGTAACACAAACTGGAGTGCCCACAGACCCACCACACACCAAGCTCACGCCAGGAGCGCTGCAGGGGCCAGCCTGACCACGTGGGGCTTACAGAGGGTGATTCTCAGCGGGGGCTCTCATTCAGCCTGGGTGGAACCAGGTGAAAGAAACCCTGATCTCCCACGGCGCCTACTCCTCTACTAAGAACTTTTAAAATGATTTAATTAAAAAGTTAAAGGAAAATGAGATGAAGCCAGAACTTTTCTTCTTCTGCTTCCCGAGCAATCCTTTGGCAGAGCTTTTGCTCGGTTCAGAAAGTGCCGAAACTACGGCATCAGATCCTGGCTCTTGGTGGGGGGGGCCTGGGAATCTAAAAACTGGGGACCCCTTTATCATGAGGCTTTGGGGAATGCCTCAGTTTCTCTGTCAGAAGAGTCACGGCCTTGACCAGCAGCCGAGGGCAGGGAACTCACAGACGAGGCCAGGAAGGCCCCAGCTGCCCTGGACCTGTCTAAGGTGGGAAGAAGGGGGTGGGCTCAGCCATCCTGGGCAGGGCACTTCGAGGTAACCTCTGTAGTTCTGCCCACACTTCAGCATCTGGCTACTTAAACCCCTCAGAAAGAAACACAGCCCGTCCCACACTTTCAACCTCCAACAGGAAGGGGGGCTCTAGGCTCAGGGACCAGTGCTGGGGTGGGGCTACTCATCCACGATGATGCCGCCATGCCACAGCCTGGCTGATGTTGTCACCCAGACACTGAGACACACTGGCCACTGCGCTTTTTGAAAACAACATAAGACAGAACCTGACCATGCAGCCCCATTAACTGGAATCTTCCAAGCTTCCTTCCCACTGCCCTGAGGGTGAGTTCTGAGGGCATCTGAGTTCTGAGGGCCTACAGCACGCTGCAGACTCTAGCGGTGCTCTCCACACGCCGGCGGTCCCACAGCTGCCTCAGGGCCATCTTCCTCACCATTCCCTCTGCACCTGGAGCATAGTCAGAGACGCCCCGAGCATTCCGAGATTCACCATCATGACCTCTGCCCTGCTCCCCTGGGGCCCTTATGGCTACCCCAGCCTTGGGTTCCAGGGCTCCCCTGCTCCATGCAGATGCAGAATCTCGCCAGGCACCCAGCACAGGCTTAGCCAGCTGTAGCGGGCGCTCGACACGCTCCAGCCAGCAGAACCAGCCGCACCTGGAACCATCGGCATGGGCACAACTGGACAAACCCACCTTTTCCCCAGTCATGGCGAAGGGTGCGTTGAACCACTGCTCGAAGGTGCTGCAGCTCTTAAAGATGGTGGGCAGCAGGAAGTTGAGCAGCGCCCAGAGCTCCGGAAGCTTGTTCTGCAGTGGTGTGCCTGTCAGCAGCAAGCGGCGGGGCGCCACGTAGTGTGTGTTGAGCACCTGCGTCAGCTTGCAGTGGTGGTTCTTCATGCGGTGACCTTCGTCCACAATCATGTACTTCCAACGGATCTGCGGGCGCACAGTGGGCAATCGGGCGGGGGCAGCAGGTGGCCCAACACAGGGGGAGAATCTCCCACTCTGTGCCCAGGAACCAGGAAGGCTCCAGGTGGAAGAGCGCAGCTGGGTGGAGAGCACAGTCCTGACGTCCTGCCCCGGGGCCGACTCACCGAGTTGGAGCCACACAAGGTAGCCTCTCGCAAGCCTCAGGTAGAGACAGGCCCGTGACCCCAGGACTATTGTCAGGTGAACAAAGTGAACTGCAAAAAAGTAATCTGGCGTCCCCGCAACATCACACATATCAATCTACAGCACAGAAAAATGCCCAGCACATTCTGACAGAAGATACATCTTGCTGACTGGGGAGTCTGTCCCACTGGTGTGGAGGGTCTCAGGGGAACTGGGTTGGTGATGGGTACATTTTTAATGAGCAGCCTGTGATTCAGAACATGTGCCCCATGGGGTAGGGGCCGCGCCACTACATACAGGGCCATGCGGGTCGGGAGGGAGCGCAGTGGCCGCACTCAAAGAGCACTCCCACTGCGGGGTGATTACATCACCCGAGTCACTGGCAGGGGAGCATGGGGTTTCGGAGCCTGGTTCCTGGGCCTGCACACGACCTGGCTTTGTAGAGTCAGCAGGGGTGAGCCGGGATCAGCAGGGGTGAAGCACAGACCTGAGGCAAGACCCTGCATGCAGGATACCCAACTCCCCAGGCCTCAGTTTCCTCCCGTGTTGGCTCAGGGATAAAACACCCAGTCCTCAGAAGGCTGAGGCAGGAGAATCACTTGAACCCAAGAGGCAGAGGTTGTTGCAGTGAGCTGAGATCGCTCCACTGCACTCCAGCCTGGGTGACAGCCGTGAGACTCTGTCTCAAAAAAAAAAAAAGCAAGCAAGCAAGCACCCAGTCCACAGTCCCGGTATCGTCACTCCAGCCATACACTGAGAGGCGGGGCAACCCATAAACAGCTCCTCCATCCCCCCATCCCTGGGTCAAGAACTCTACTGTTAGGCCAGCCACAGTCACCCAGTGCTTTGTGAGGCCAAGGTGAGAGGATTCCTTGAGGCCAGGAGTTTGAGATCAACAGAACAGCAAGACCCCATCTCCATAAAAAATAAATTTAAAAAAATTAGCTGGGCTTGGTGGCACACACCTGTAGTCCCAGCTACTCAGGAGGGTGAGGTGGGAGGATCGCTTGAGGCCAGGAGGTCAGGCCTGCAGTGAGCCATGATCACATCACTGCACTCCAGCATGGGCAACAAAGCAAGACTTGGTCTCAAAAAAAGAAAAAAAACCAAAACGCAAAAAACTCTACTGCTCAACACTCACTCAGCTGGATGTTTAGGAGTGAGACCAGGTACATCTTTACCTGCAACCCCTCCTGGAATGAGGAACATGAGTTTTTGGAGGCAGAGGACTATGTCTGTTTTCCATCTGGGCCATATTTTCATCACCGATGGCCATGCTGGGACTGCTTTCAGTTTCATCCCAGAAGAGGCTTCCAAGCCAGTAGGACCCTCACAGAACAGCCCAAACCAGCTGCCCAAGGCCAGCAGGCAGTCATGGTTTTTGGCCCTCAAGCTCTCCCCCACACGCTGAATCTCAGCCCATGGCCTGGGTGAGAAGCCAGGGCCCCAGGGAGGGATGGCCAAAGCAATGAGAGACAGGAGGACAAGACTGGTCTGGCTAAGGCCCCATGGGGACCCTGTAGGCGGGTCAGGAGACGACTTGGTGCTGCGGCTCTCTGGGCAAAAGGCCCGAGAGGAGGCAGAGCTCATGCTGTGTAGATGGCCCTAGCTTCTGGGCCTGACTCAGGGCCTGCCTGGAGACAGTTGGGGAGGTAAACCTGAGGACGCCCCACCTGGGCCTTCCCCCTACACAGGGCAGCTGTCTTCACCCACATGCAGGTGGGACTCCGGGAAGTTACTTGCGGGGGCTTTGGAGGGGACGGGCAGTGTGACCCATGTGTTAGCATTGTGGTCAGGCATCAGCAGCCCCAAAGCACTCAGCCCGTGGCCTGGCATTTCCCACGGGGACACGCTACCTTGGCGAGGATGTGCTTGTCTTTGATGATGTACTCGTATGTCGTCAGCAAGACGTTGAACTTCCCACTCCGGAGCTGGGGGACAAAGGCCCGTCTTGCTGCTGGGGATCCCTGCAAGGGAAGCAGGATACGCAGCTCAACTTTTGGGGCTGGGTGGCAGGAGGGGCACAGGCACCCCCTGCAGCTGCCCAGTGACACGGTGGGAGGGCTTGTCCTCACAAAGGGGAGTGGGGAAAGGGGCTGGCAGGGTCATGGCCCGTCCCCAGACCTCACCATGCAGAACATGTGCTGCAGAGGGAAGGGGAAGCAATGTGGGCCAGCGGCAGCCAGGGCCTGAGGGAATCGTGCAGCCTGCACCACCATCTGCCCATTCCTGGTGGCTGGGTCCCCATCTCAGGCTCCTGAGCTGGCCTCTGAGTGCTGACCACCATGCTCACTCCTGCCTCCTCCCCAGTGAGCTAATCTGCTCTGTCCCTGCCCAGTCCAAACTCCAGGACCCATGTGACTGGAGTTCCAGGCTGTCCTGGAGACTCCGTGTGACTGGAGACCCAGCATTCTCCCCAGGTTCACCGTGCAGAGATGTGTGTGGATGTCCCGCCCGCTCACTGCCTGCACCTCCGTAGCAAGAGCGGAAACCTCAGCGGCCGTGACCTACCTTGTAGGACACCTTCACCACGGAGGGGGCCCACTTGTCAAACTCGTACGCCCAGTTGGACAGCGTTCTGATGGGCAAGGAAATGAGAGTCAAGTGCTGGCCTCTCACCAACGGCTCACTGTGCAAACCCACAGCCACTGGCTGCCAGGGGCGAGGCCAACATGGTCATGGCCCCCAGAGTGGGCAGAGAAACTGTGTTTAGGGCAGTGGAGGGAGGGAGGGAAGGAGACTGGCGAGGATGTAAAGGGCTCTGCCTCAGAGGGCACAAGGGAGGCCACTGGGAAAAGAGGACAAGGGCTTTTAGAGTGAGAAGTAGGGACACAGAGATGTGATGGGGGACAGAAACAACACTGCCAGGGCTGGGGAGCCTGCACCTGCTGCCAGGAAAACGCAGCTGCAGAACACAGGCTTCATGCCCAGAGCCAGGCTATCAACAGTGTTGTGGAGACCTGGGGGTATGGGAGACACCAAACGGTCTTTCTGCCACCCTCCAGCCATGGAAAGTTCCTGACTGTGAGAGAGAACGAGGCCAGTGAGGGGCGAGGCAGGGCCTGGTTCAGGTGGCAGGCAGGAGGACAGGGATGGGAGGGAGTGGCAACACATGGCTGCTCCCCTGTGGGATGACCAGGACCGGGATGAGGGAGGACATGGGGGCAGGCAGAATGCAGTGGGGAGGGGCGAGTCACCTAGGACCAACAGCCTAGAGTCTGAGGAGAGGATGGAGGCGGCAATAAAGCTGAGCCCCCAAGGGGGTGGGCTCTGGGAGGAAGACTGGGGCAGGGAATTTTCAGTGGGGGAGTCAAGCCACTCAGAAAGTCTAGACGGGGTGGCTCGTAAAGACAGGGCTCGAAGCTGGAGTTCCAGGGACTACTCGTGGTTTACCCCCAAGCAGTTCCACGAGGGAGGTGCTGTGTCCACCATGAATCCATCTTCAGCCCCCCTGGAAGCCACAGCCAACCAGGCGGCAGAGCCAACAGACAGAAGGACGCATGGCGGTGGTGAAGGCTGGGGACAGTTTCTGAAGGAGCGTGGGGAGCAGGGGCTCAGCAGCCTTGCGCTTCCGCTGCCTTTTGCCCTGTCCACTCTCCTGGAACCTGGATGAGGTGACGGAGGCAGTGGAGCTGTCTTGAAACCATTAGTTAAGGAGCCTGAGCGTTGGAGTCACCCAAGAATGACTGGGCAAAAACCTGGGGGAGGCTGGGTCCCTGATGGCATCTTGGAGCCACTGGACGTGGCCCGTAGGGCCTGACCCTGCGCTTCCGCTGACTTAGGAACAGTGAAACCTCCCTGGAATGATGGGGGACAGTCAGGGCACCAAGGGAGAAGCCGGAGATGTGGGGAACATCTGCACTGGGAGGGAGAAGAGCCAGGAGCAAGGGTCAGGAGGAGCCTGAGGGGACAGGTTCTGGAGACAGAAGCCCAAACGGAGGCAGGACAAGCAGCTCATGGAAGGAGGCAGCAATTGCCAGTTGAGAGGGCCGGCACGGTCGGATGCCCGTATGTTGTAAACATTCCCTAGGGCGCGGGCCCTCTTCTGGCCTGCAGGAGCTGGCGTTCCACAGTGTGGACACTTGCCCAGGTGGGGCGCGGTGTGGAAAGACTGCAGGAGCACCCACCTCACAACCTCACTGAAGTGGGGGAAGGAGCTGACCTCTATCACCCTGGAAATGGAATCTGACTGCAATCTGGATGCCTGAAGACACAAAGAACTGGTCTCAAGGCCTGCGCTCTAGTGGCTCAAGATGCTTCTCAGAGGTACGGGCTCACTACTCCGAAACTGCTGTCCACGGAAGCCGAGACTGGGAACACGCACAGGGTGCAAGTGCGAGAAGGAACTTGTGGTCCTCACTCAGAGCCGCAGACAGTGGCGTGAACTCATGTTCAGCTTAACACAGAAACAGATGCAGAGGCAGAGAAGGCCTTTTGGATGATATGTGCACATAGCATCAGCACGCGGACACGAATCTCCACGCACTGACCACTGAGAGGGCCCCGGGAGCAACGACACCCCAGAAGCAACGGGCCCATCCAGGACCCAGGTCTTGGTTCCCAAAACCATTCTGTAAGAAGGGAAACCAGGGCTCCTTGGAGAAATGGCTGATTCGAGGGAGTGGGCGGGAAATGGACTATGTGTGCCTGCGGCATCTCTTGGTGCCAAAAAACAAGAAAGTCCTCAAAATTCACCCAATGCTGGGGGCGTGTCAAAGGGCAGAAGAGCCAACCTAAAGAGCTCCCAGTGGCCAAAGCTGGAGGGATTTGAGCCACAAAACAACAAAACCCAGCACTGGTGCATAGCCTGGAGTAGAAAATAAATAATTTAATCTGTGGGTCCATACTCATATGAATAAATGACTGAATCAATAGAGAAGACACAATTCATCCAGGGAGAATTCTCCCAGGCCGCATCTGAAAAAACTGAAGCATCAAAATAAATAACATTTGTTTGCGTGAGTCCACAATGATATAATAATTACCCTAACAAGCACATGGAGGAGAAGGGAAAGCTCTTCTTAATAGTGGAATTCCAGGTAATTTGTAGAGAAGGGCGGATAGAAACAGGTAACCATGTATTTGGCAACTCTCATGTAATTATTTTTTCAGGCAAGACTTATCCGATGTTTGCTGCTATAGTTTGGGTATTTGGCGCTTCCAAACCTCATGCTGAAATCTGATTTCCAGTGTTGGCGGTGGGGCCTGGTGGTAGTCGAATGGGTCACGGGGCAGAACCCTCATGAATGGCCTGTACCGTACTGGGGACGGGGGATGAGTGAGTTCTTGCTCTCTGAACTCCCGTGGGAGCTACTGTTAAAAGGAGCCCGGCACCCCCACCTCGCTCGCCTCCTCTCTCCCCATGGGATCTCTACACTGGTTGCCCTTTGCCTTCCACCAGGAGTGGAATCCGCCTGAAGGCCTCACCAGGTGTCCAGTCTTCCAGCCAGCAGAATCATGAGCCAAATAAACCTCTGTTTTTTTTTTTTTTTTTTGAGAAAGAGTTTCATTCTTGTTGCCCAGGCTGGAGTGCAACGGCGCGATGTCGGCTCGCTGCAACCTCTGCCTCCCAGGTTCAAGCGATTCTCCCGCCTCAGCCTTCTGAGTAGCTGGGATTACAGGCATGCACCACCACGCCCGGCTAATTTTTTTTTGTATTTTTGGTGGAGACAGGGTTTCACCATGTTGGTCAGGCTGGTCTCAAACTCCTGATCTCAGGTGATCCGCCCACCTCGGCCTCTCAAACTGCTGGGATTACAGGCGTGAGCCACCGCACCTGGCTAAATCTCTTCTCTTTACCACCTAGCCTCAGGTATTCCTTTATGGCAACAAGAAATGGAGTAGGACAGATGCTGAAATGACCGGGAAAAGTAGGAAGAGAAATGGGATATTTACATAGTGTCAAAGTGCGTTCCCACGAGATAGTTATTAACGGAAAGCGTAACTCCTAGGTTTACAGTGGGAAACCCAGCAGACACCTTGCCCAAGAGACCAAAGCCTCAACATCTCACGCCTTCCCCGCTAAGGCACATCAAGCAGGGCGTGGCGTCGCTCCACGCAATCACGTAAGACAAACCCAAACTGAAGGAGAGGTTACCAAAGCTCCGACCAGGATTCAATAGTGTCAAGCTCGGCAAGGATGAAGGATGAAATGAGGAACTGCCACAGGCATGCCACACAGACGTGACAGTGTGCAATCCTGGACCAGAACAAGGCCACTTGTGGGAAAACTGACAAGATTGGTAAATAAGGCCTCTGGTTTGGTATTAGTATTATGTCCATGTTATTTTCCTGGTTTTCATAATTGTCCTGGGGTTATGAAAGAATGGGGAGGATGGGTGAAGGATACATAGCAATTCTTTACACTAACTCTTCAACGTTTTGTAAGAATGAGGTTGCCGGGCATGGTGGCTCACTCCTCTAATCCCAGCACTTCGTGAGGCAGAGGCGGGCAGATCACGGGGTCAGGAGTTCAAGACCAGCCTGGCCAACATGGAGAAACCCCGTCTCTACTAAAAATATAAAAAATTAGCCGGGCATGGTGGTACATGCCTGTAATCCCAGCTACTTGGGAGGCTGAGGCACGAGAATCGCTTGAACCCGGGAGGCGGAGGTTGCAGTGAACCGAGATGGCGCCACTGCACTCTGGGCCAGTCAACAGTGTGAGACTCCTTCTCAAAAAATAAAAATAAATAACTAAATAATGAGATCATTTCAAAATGAAGTTTAAAAAAATTTTTTTAAGCAAAAAATTAACTAAGAACCAAGGCTGCAAAACAACAGCACCCCGGAGAGCGGCGTTCCAGCAGAGATGGCGATCTGAGAAGTTTGTAAGTGTAAGGAGGGAAAATCAGGAACCTCAGAGGGCGGCTGCCACCGCACCCATCATCCTCTGCGGGAGGAAGGGCAGAGGGGAGCCAGGAGATGGGCAGAGCAGGAAGGAACAGCCTCCGGACACAGACGGGACAGAGCTCAGGAAGGTGCAGCGGGAACGCTATAGCAATCTTGGTCTGACCACGAGGGGAGGTGCGGCTGCCTGCAGCACTGTGCACAAGGAAGCCCTGCTCCTCCAGGGCAGTCTGTTCTACCCGCCATGCGGGAAGCAGGGGGCCAGAAGAAAGAAACAGCTCCACGGTAAACCTGGGAGGGTTCTGGGGTCCTCGCCTTTCCTCCAGTCCTACCTGCAACAGTCAGGACGTCAGGCCCACCATGGGGCCTGGCTGTCTTATAGACAGGAAGGCATTTTCCCATGGGGTTGGGGCATGGGCATGCAGCTCGCCAGTCTGCTGGGGGTTGGGGGTGCACTGCTGACTCGTGGCTGCAGTGGTCCCTGTGAGTGCCTGGCTGGAGTTAGGGGCTGTGCTCTAAGGCCAGACCAAGTGCCATGCTGAGGTTTGGCCAATCAGAGCAGACTAACCCCCAGGCCAGTGACTGCCTGCGTGCTGGACACGTGACTGGACCAGTAAGAGCCAGCCCTGGGGCTTTCTAGGAAAACCCTGGGGTGGTCTCCCTTTTGGTGCAGGGGCTGAGCTGGGTAGAGAGATGTCCAGAGAGGTGGGCAGGGGGGCGGACTCTCAGTTTGCTGGAAGAAAAAGGCCAGTGGAGCCAGGCAGTGGCAAGTAAGAGCCTCTTAGGGTATCCAGATCCCACCATGCCCAAGCACCTGGGCCACGCTGGGATGTGCCCAAGGGCTCTGGTGGCCTTAGCATGACACTGCATGGCAAGGAAGTAGAGACTGTTCAATGGAGCCTCAACGGCCTCACCCTACTTTTCTAGTGGGAGGTTTTTGCCTCCTGCGACTCCCCTGCATGGACTTTGCTGGTTGTGGGACTTGAAAAGGACACCAAGGACATCCCAGGAGAGGGACCCCAGGCCTCCTCAAGGGTGGAGGCGATAAGCAGTCATGCCCCCACCTGCTCCGGGACCCAGAGGCAGAGGCTGAGATGTGTGGAGCTGTGCACAGCCCCAAGGCGGGTGGAGCTGTCCTAACCCCCAGTAGCTCAGGATGCGACTGTACCTGGAGACAGGGCCAATACAGAGGCAATGAAGTTAAAGCAGGCCATTAGGATGCACCCTCATCCAACCTGACCGGTGTCCTTCTAAGAAGAAGAGATGAGGACACAGGCACGCACGGAGGAAGGACCACATGAAGGCACAGGGAGACACGTGTAAGCACACATCCCTGCAAGCCAGGAAGAGAGGCCTCAGGAGGAAGCAACCTACTATAGCTTGACCTTGGACTTCTGGCCTCCAGGAAAATAAATTTCCGTCATTAAACCACCTCGTTTGTGGTATTCTACTGTGGCAAACTTAGGAAACGAACACAGGGGCGTGTGAGCAGCATGTGGGGTGTTGCTGGCACCGGGTACTCACGAGAGAGGCACAATGATGAGGAAGGGCCCGTTGATGCGTTTGTGCTCCATGAGGTACGTGATGAGCGCGATGGTCTGGATGGTCTTCCCCAGGCCCATCTCGTCAGCCAGGATGCCGTTCAGGTTGTTGTTGTACAGGGACACCAGCCACTCCAAGCCTTTGATCTGCAAGGACAGACACGGCCACGCCACGACTGAAGGCCGGGTAGGACACCAGAGGGTTCTCCACACTTTAGAGGGTCAGCCACGAGTTCTGCCTGAGCCACATCCCACCCTCAACTGCCTTTACCAGGGATTTTTCCTCTGAACCAACCCAATTCTTTATTGCTGAGCCTCATCCTTACAATAGCGTCTGTGAAGTCGCACGGTGACTGTGCTAATGATGGACAAGTGTAACATTTCTGGTGCACATCCCAACAGCTCATTCCCAACTGTTACACTGTCCGCCTGTCCCTGCCTGACCATGCCCCACACAGCACACAGGAAAAACCTGCCCACACCACGGGAGACCTGCACTCAGGAAACCACGAGGGCTTCAGGGTGACTTGGTGAGGAATTCGCCGCCTGAACATCATTTCAAGATTAAGGGAGGGATTTTTTTTTTTTTTTTTTGAGACGGAGTCTTGCTCTGACACCCAGGCTGGAGTGCAGTGGCCGGATCTCAGCTCACTGCAAGCTCCGCCTTCCGGGTTCACACCATTCTCCTGTCTCAGCCTCCCGAGTAGCTGGGACTACAGGCGCCCGCCTCGTCGCCCGGCTAGTTTTTTGTATTTTCTAGTAGAGACGGGGTTTCACCGTGTTAGCCAGGATGGTCTCGATCTCCTGACCTCGTGATCCGCCCGTCTCGGCCTCCCAAAGTGCTGGGATTACAGGCTTGAGCCACCACGCCCAGCCTAAGGGAGGGATTTTCAAAGCCTGGGAGCTTTCTGAAATAGAGGCCTTAAATAGAAGACTATTTGCAAACTGAAGATAATGTTATGAAGGAAACTCTTGGAAATTTTTTTTTTTTTTTTTTTTTTTTTTTTGAGACGGAGTTCCGCTCTGTTGCCCAGCGCTAGAGTGCAGTGGGCGATCCTCGGCTCACTGCAAGCTCCCGCCTCCCGGGTGTAAGCCATTCTCCTGCCTCAGCTCACCGAGTAGCTGGGACTACAGGCGCATGCCACCTCGCCGGCTAGTTTCTTTGTATTTTTTAGTAGAGACGGGGTTTCACCGTGTTAGCCTGGATGGTCTCAATCTCCGACCCTCGTGATCGCCCGTCTCGGCCTCACCAAAGTGCTGGGATTAACAGGCTTGAGCCACCCGCGCCCGCCGGAAATTTTTCATAATGGATTCAGTGAAGTAACGTTCTGGCCAAGTTCTAATTCTTTTTTTTTTTTTTTGAGACCCAGTCTTACTCTTAACCAGGCTGGAGTGCAGTGTCCCGATCTTGACTCACTGCAACCTCTGTCTCCAGGGTTCAAGCAATTCTCCTGCCTCAGCCTCCCAAGCAAATGGGATTACAGGCATGCACCACCATGCCCAGCTAATTTTTTGTATTTTTGGTATAGACAGGGTCTTGCCATGTTGGCCAGCCTGGTCTCAAAACTCCTGACCTCAGGTGATCCACCCGCCTTGGTCTCCCAAAGTGCTGGGATCACAGCAGTGAGCCACTGCGCCTAGCCAAGTTCTAATTTTTTTAACTGCATGGGACTCTTGGAAAATTCCACTGACCATGAGATTTGCCTTTGTTTCATTATTGTTTTATAGAGATGGGGTATTGCTATGCTGCCCAGGCTGGAGTGCAGTGGCTATTCATAGGGACTATCTCACTACGGATCAGCACATCAGTTTTGACCTGCTCCATTTCTGACCTGGGCAGATTCCCTACTCCTTAGGCCACCTGGTGGTCCCCCACTCCTGAAGGTCATCATATTCATGCTGAACTTAGTACAGACAGCTAATCGACATAGGGCACTACAGCTCAGAAGTCCTGGGCTTGGGCTCTCCCCCCACCTAAGCCACCCAAGTATCTGGGACTACAGACGTGTGCAACCACCCCCAGCTAATTTTAAAAATATTTTTGTAGAGGCAGTGTCTCTACAAAATTTTGTAGAGGCCCAGCCCATCTTCAACTCCTGGGATCATGTGATCTTCCCATCTCAGCCTCTTAAGTAGCTGGGACTATAGCTGCATGCGCAGTTTTGAATGCTGACATTAACACAAAAGGTTTAAGAGTTGTCTTTTTTTGAGACGGAGTCTCGCTCTGTCACCCAGGCTGGAGGGGGCTGTGCGGCCGGATCCAGCTGCACTGCAAGCTCTGCTCGCGGGTTCACGCCATTTTCCTGCCTCAGGGCCTCCCGGGTAGCTGGGACTTAACAGCCCCGCACCCTCGCTCGCCGGCTAGTTTTTTGTAGTTTTTAGTAAGAGATCGGGGTTTCACGTATTAGGCCAGGGATGCGTGCTCGATCTCCTGACTCGTGATCCGCGCCGTCCGGCCTCCCCAAAGGGCTGGGGATACAGGCCTGGAGCCACCACGCCCGGCCTCTAGAGTTGTCTTAAAGAAAATTGGGGCTGGGCGCAGTGGCTCATGCCTGTAATCCCAGCACTTTGGGAGGCCAAGGTGGGTGGATCACCTGAGGTCAGGAGTTTGAGACTAGCCTGGCCAACATGGTAAAACCCTGTCTCTACTAAAAATACAAAAACTAGCTGGGCGTGATGGTGCACACTTGTAGTCCAAGCTACTCGGGAGTCTGAGGCAGGAGAATCACTTGAACCCGGGAGGCAGAGGTTGCAGTGAGCTGAGATCGCGCCACTGCACTCCAGCCAGGGCAACAGAGAGACTCCATTTCAAAAAAAGAAAAGAAAAGAAAGTTGGAGAACAGGGATCACAACCAAATTGAAAACCAGAGACCTGTTCTTTGGTTGGAGTTGTGCTGGTTGTCTTATGGGGCCTTGTAATGAGCTCGGGCCGCATTAAGAGTACGAGCAGCTCTGCTTCTTGACTGTCCCAAGCCAGGCCCAGGTGAAAAGCTTCAGAGCCATCGTCTTTTCACCCTCACACAGGACCTGCTACCCCATCCCCAGAAGAAAGAGCAGAGTCCAGGGCTGCCGGCTCCTAGATCTAAGCTTCTGATGCTTGCCGTTTCACACCACACAGAGCTCAGGTAACCTGTCCTGAGCAAGCAGATGCCCAGATCTGAGCTCCGGCCCTGGTTCAGCCCTACACACGGTGTGATGCTGAGGAGCTGCCGCACCTCTCTGCTCCTCAGGTGGCCCGTCTCCTCCGTGAGGCCACTGGTGTGCAAATCGCTCCCACTCTGCCTCGCACATCAGGCACCCAGTAGACACTGACTTTCTGCTGTTGCACTTCCTCCTGGCGGCTAACCTACCAGACCACATCTCTGTTTTACACATGGGGAAACCGAGGCTCAGAGGGGAAAAGTGCATTGCCCACAAAGAGCAAAAAATGAACTCAGGTCTGCCCGATAGCCGCAGCCCCCACCACCTGGGAACACCTGCACCAAGGCAGCTATGCAGCAGTGGCCTCCCCACCCCCCACCTCACCTGGTACTGTTTGAGGACACCATTGACCATAAGCGCTGACTGCTTGTCCACTCTCTCGGTGACAGCGTGGGCCACGGCATAGTAGGACTGCAGGCCACGTGCAAGGGCCTGGGACACACCATACTCATCATCGACATCTTGCTTGGCGTTCCTGGGAGCGAGATGGAAGCGCTGGGTAAGGACACATGTTCCTATCTGTGACGATGTGCTCGCTCCTGACACAAGCTCTGTGGAGTGGCCCTTTCTGCCGAATGACCTGTGGCCAGCACTATAAGACATACAGAGGTGCAGCCGGACAGTGTGAGGCCAGGCAGGGCAGCGCACACTAAGCCTGAAGGGCCCAGACTGGACTCCTGGGAGCTCTGGGTCCTGACTGCACCACCACAGAACAAGAATTCTGTCACTCGGACGGGCGTGGTGGCTCATGCCTGTAATCTCAGCACTTTGTGAGGCTGAAGCAGGCGGATAACGTGAGGCCAGGAGATCGAGACCAGTCTGGCCAACATGGTGAAACCCCATCTGTACTACAAAAAACAAAAATTAGTCTGGGCGCAGTGGCTCACGTCTGTAATCCCAGCACTTTGGGAGGCTGAGGCAGGTGGATCACCCGAGGTCAGGAGTTCTAGACCAGGCTGACCAACATGGTGAAACCCCATCTCTACTAAAAATACAAAAATTAGCCGGGCGTGGTGGCTGGCGCCTGTAGTCCCAGCTACTCGAGAGGCTGAGGCAGGAGAATGGCATGAACCTGGGAGGTGGAGCCTGCAGTGAGCCGAGATAGCGCCACTGCACTCCAGCCTGGGTGACAGAGCAAGACTCCATCTCAAAATAAAGAAAAAAAAATTAGCCAGGCGCGGTGGTGGTGCATGCTTGTAACCCCAGCTACTCAGGAGGCTGAGGTAAAAGAATCACTTGAGCCCGGGAGGCAGAGGCTGCAGAGAACCGAGAGATCAAGCCACTGCACTCCAGCCTGGGCGACTGAGCAAACAAACTGCACTCCAGCCTGGGCGACTGTCTCAAAACAAACAAACAAAAAGACAAAGTGCTTTGTCACTTGCCAAAGCACATAAAGAGACACTGCACTTAGCCAGACGCTGATAATATGACCCATTCTTTCTAATAACAATTCATGAGCCTAAAGGTGAAAAGAAACACAGACTGAACAGGTTCATACAAAACCAGAATTATTAAAACTTAGGCAGTTTGTAATATAATCTCAATCTTTTTATTTTAAAAAGTGACTTTGGCCAGGCACGGTGGCTCATGCCTGTAATTCCAGGACTTTGGGAGGCTGAGGTAGGTGGATCACGAGGTCAAGAGATCAAGACCATCCTGGCCAACATGGTGAAACCCCATCTCTACTAAAAATACAAAAATTAGCTGGACATGGTGGCCCGCGCCTGTAGTGCCAGTTACTCGGGAGGCTGAGGCAGGAGAGTCGCTTGAACCCAGGAGGTGGAGGGTGCAGTAAGCTGAGATCGTGCCACTGTACTCCAGCCTGGTGAAATCAAAAAAAAAAAAAAGTGACTTTTAGCCACCTATATATATATATATATATTTTTGAGATGGAGTCTCACTCTGTTGCCCACGCTGGAGTGCAGTGGTGCTATCTCGGCTCACTGCAGCCTCCTCCTCCCCATTTCAAGCGATTCTCCTGCCTCAGTCTCCCAAGTAGCTGGGACTTCAGGCGCACATCACCACGCCCAGCTAATTTTTGTATTTTTAGTAGGGATGCGGTTTCACCATGTTGGCCAGGCTGGTCTTGAACTCTTGACCTCAAGTGATCTGCCTGCCTTGGCCTCCCAAAATGCTGGGATTATAGGCCTGAGTCACCGTGCCCGGCCCTCTCTTGCTTTTTAACAGGATCCACTCATTCCTTACCATAAGCAATGATGAGATTAGTGTGTTAACCGTGATGTGTTACAGGAGCAAAAGATGAGAAATATAACCTCAATGCCTGTCACCAAAGGACAGGCCTACAAAAATGAGAATATGACGTGACTCAGTATGACACTGTATACTGAGGACCAGACTGGGAGCACTCTGCACGGACACAGGATCACCTCCGAGAGGGAAGGTTCAGTGAAAATAACAAGGTGTACACCAATGTACACCGGAGATATGTATGCAAATGAAAAGACAAAAACATGCACATTTTGCTTGCTAATGCAGACAGCATCTCTGAAAGATGACACACGAGGCTGGAAAATTTCCCCAGGGAGGGCAGTGGAAAGGGAGGGAGCTGAGGAGCAGGGGACGGGGGGAGGAGGGCTTCTCCCACACACCTGACTACCTCGTAAGCGTATGGTGAACCATGCGAATGCATTTGCTCTATTAAATCCCTATAAAATACATGAAATGTGAAGTAAATAAATTTGGTCTCTGTGATTCCACAGTAGCAGCTGGCTGGACAGTGCTGAATGTCGTCTAGGGATGGCTGGGATTCTAGCCACTCCCACCAGCGCCATCTCACAGGAAGCTGGCACAGAACAGTGTGTATCAGGATCCCTTACTCAATGATGTGCCGTGCGTCCACCTCAGAGACGTCGTCGCTGTCTGGATCTGGAATCTTCTTTTTCTCCTCCACAGGCAGGGTGGGAGGCTGTGCTGCCTGCGGCTGCTCTTCCTCCTCCTCCTACCAAGAGACAAGCCCGTGTCACCTCGGTTCATTCCCAGAGAGCGGGGACGGGACTCCCATGGGGAGAATATAGTTTTAGAAGCAAGTGATCTTCTTACAGCCCTCACCCTCTCTACCTATCCTGGAATGTGTGATGTTTGTTATTTACATCTTCCTTTTAAAATTATGTATTTATTATTATTAATATATGGAAGTCTCCCTATGTTGCCCGGAAGGCTTCGAACTCCTGAACTCAAGAGATCATCCTGCCTCAGCCTCCCCAGCAGCTAGAACTACAGATACGCACCACTACGCCCAGCTCAAATGTTTTAAATTTTTGTAGATATGGGGTCTCGCTACCTTCCCCAGGCTGGTCTCAAACTCCTGGGCTCAAGCAATCCTCTCTCCTCAGCCTCCCAAGTAGCTGGGACTACAGGCAAATGGCACCATACTGGCTACATCTTTTTTTTTTTTTTTTTGAAACGAAGTGTCGCTCTGTTGCCCAAGCTGGAGTGTAGTAGCGTGATCTCGGCTCACTGCAACTTCCAACTCCCAGGTTCAAGCGATTCTCCTGCCTCAACCTCCCAAGTAGCTGGGATTACAGGCACACGCCATCAAGACTGGATAATTTTTGTATTTTTAGTAAACGGGGTTTCACTATGTTGGCCAGGCTGGTCTTGAACTCCTGACCTCATGATCCGCCTGCCTCGGTCTCCCAAAGTGCTGGGATTACAGGTATGAGCCACCACACCTGGTCCCGACACTTCTTCTAAGGCTATCTCAGGGTATTCTGAACTTTTGTTACTAATTAGAAGTAGACTCCATATCCCTCCTACCTCTGTTATAAAATGAGTATTATACGTTTATTTTCTGCTAACCTACTAAAGCAGTTTTTCATTGATTCTCTTGGATTTCCTAGGTATTAAGTATCTTAGACCCTACCATCATCCCTGGCTAATTTTTGTATTTTTTAGCAGAGACGGGGTTTCGTTATATTGGCCAGGCTGGTCTCGAACTCCTGACCTCGGATCATTCACCCAACTCGCCCTCCCAAAATTCTGGGATTACAGGCGTGAGACACCACACCTGGCCTTAAATATCTTAGAGCCAACTTTCAATATTTATTGCTTGTAATTTACTTCCAGCTTTACTGACGAGTCTCAACCATCTACAACATGTCTAATAACACTGGCAACCTGAGGCATCTCAGTTTACTGAAAGTTTCTATGGACTTGTTTAAGCATTCATGTTGCGTCATTTGATGGCTTTCCAGCCTTTACTGGGATTTTGCATAACACATACTGAGAAAATAGACATGAATGCATTTCCTTATCTTAAACTATTCTTGTCTTGCCACTTAAATCATACAAATACACCACAGTGGATTGTTCCCTTATCTATACTGGAACTGCTACAAAGCTTTAAAAATACGATCTATAATTAATCCGTTAAATAATTTCAGTGAAAAGCCAGTGGGATTTCCCTTAGATCACAAAAAATGATGTAACAGATCACTTGGAATAAACAGGTGGTAATAACACCAACATTTTAGGCAAGAAAATCAGAGCTGGTCCAGACATCCTGGAATTAAAACAGGAGTGAGACTTCTGGCTAAACTCATATGAGGAGGTGGGCAAATTTCCTCCCCAAAAAGTAACTATAAAGCAGGACAAATTGACAAAGTGAGCATTTCAGAGCTCACCAAGTTGACCAAAGGTCTACTAGAATCACTGAACCTTAAAAAACTGAACTTCAGGTGGGAAGAGTGGGAGTTTGCAGCACTTTTACTGTGGGCTATTTTCACCTCTTCTGCCTCACAGCTCCGGACACATGAAGGTCTTCTGGCTGGAGAGTTGCAGGCTGTGAGGCTTGGCAGGGAGGTGGAAGGGGCTCAGTCACTTGTAGAAGGAGGCAATGCCCACGCCCAGTGGCACTGCCAATGGAGGTGAGATCAGCCGTGGTAGGAAAAAGCGTATCACTGGCTGAGCCTGAGTCTGTGCATATGCACAGACACCAAAGGGCCCAGAAAAGCAAAAGTGCCAGGGAGAACCCGACAATGGCCCAAATGTGGAATGCATCTCCTCATACAACTGAACCATCAGTAGGAGAAAGAAGGCGCGTGCCTGAGCATAAACTGTGTCCAATCTTCGGATGACCACTAAGTGACAAAGAAACACTGTCTGCCCCGATGAACCAGGAAAAAAAAATCACGAATAAGACAAAGCCAAAAAATGTTTAAAAGAACTGAGCAAATATAGCAGAGGCTACACATATTGTGTGGGAACCAGATTTCACAGATTTAGCAAAGGAAATTATTAAACAGACTACAGGCCACCACAATCTCCCACAGGTAAGTCAGACTCCAGGGTAGCTAAAGTATACTTCAACTAAACATGAAGAGGTAAGCAAAAAAATAAGAGAGGCGAGGGGTGGTGGCTCATACCTGTAATCCCAGCACTTTGGGAGGCCAAGCTGGGCAGGATCACCTGAAGTCAGGAGTTTGAGACCAGCCTGACCAACATGGTGAAACCCTGTCTCTAGCAAAACTACAAAAAAAAAAAAAAAATTAGCTGGTGTGGTGACAGGCGCCTGTAGTCCCCAGAGGCCGAGGCAGGAGAATTGCTTAAACCCGGGAGGCGGAGACTGCAGTGAGCTGAGATTGCTCCACTGCACTCCAGCCTGGGTGACAGAGCCAGACTGTCTTAGAAAAGAAAATAAAAAGGCATTATAAAATAAAATCTAGGAAAACAAACATTAAACACAAAAGAAGGCAGTAAAGGAGGAACAAAAATGGGAGGCACAGAAAAGAAATAGCAAGTGTAAGTCTAATCATATCAGAAATTACAGTAAATGTAAATGGTCTTAGAAACTCAGTCAAAAAGCAGTCACTGTCATACTAGCTGAAAATGCAAAACCCATATGCTGTTGTAGATTCAAAGAAACAGACTGAAAGTAACAGAAGTGAAAGAAGGGAAAAAGATGTACCATGCAAACAATAACCATAAAAGGGCTAGAGTGACTACTCTAAGACAGAACAGACTTTAAAACAAGAAATACCACTGGAAGATGGGCACACTGGTTCACGCCTGTGATCCCAATATTTTGGGAGGCCCAGGTGGGTGGGTGGGTGGATCACTTGAGGTCAGCAGTTTGAGACCAGCCTGGCCAACATGGTGGAACCCCATCTCTACTAAAAAAATTTTTTAAATTAGCCGGGCATTGGTGGTGTGCGCCTGTAATCCCAGCTACTCAGGAGGCTGAGGTAGGAGAATCGCCTGAACCTGGGAGGTACAGGTTGCAGTGAGTGAGATCGTGCCACTGCACTCTAGCCTGGGCTATAGAGTGAGACTCTGTCTCAAAAAATAAAAAAACACCAGTCAGGAGTTCAAGACCAGCCTGGCCAACAGGGTGTAACCCTGTCTCTACTAAAAATACAAAAATTAGCCAGGCATGGTGGCAGGTGCCTGAAGTCCCAGCTACCAGAGAGGCTGAGGCAGGAGAATCGCTTGAATACGGAAGGTGGAGGCTGCAGTAAGCCAACATCACACCACTGCACTCCAGCCTGGGAAACACAGCAAGTCTCCATTCTAAAACAACAACAAAAAAATCACAAGTCGGATGTGGAAGTTCATGTCTGTAATCCCAGCACTTTGGGAGGCTGAAGCAGGTGGATCACTTGAGGTTGGGAGTTCGAGACCAGTCTGGCCAATATGATGAAAACCCATCTCTACTAAACATAAAAAAATTAGCTGGAAGTGGTGGCAGGTGCCTGTAGTCCCAGCTACTCGGGAGTCTGAGGCAGGAGAATTGGTTGAACCTGGGAGGCGAAGGTTGCAGTGAGGTGAGATTGCACCCCTGCACTCCAGCCTGGGCGACAGAGCGAGACTCCATCTCAAAAAAAAAGAAATAGGCAAATGAGGTAGACCATTCCCGGAGAAGGGATGTCAAACACCTGAAATGCAGTCAGTATGAAAGATAAAATGAGTCCTAAATTTTATGTAATGTGACTGATTTAATTTAAAATGGAAACGGTCACACGTCGCCAGAAGTTGCCCTATTGGATAGCACAGCTCTAAAGCACCGACTTCAGCCAGGCCTGGGCCCCAGCTGTTCCCTGCCCCACAAGATGCCCAGCCAGGGCAGGAGAGGGTGTCATGGCACACAGGGTGGAAGTCACTGCCAGTGGACACTGAGAGCCTTGAAAGTCAGGAAATGCACTCTTACCTCTTCCTCTTCTTCTGAGCCACTTTCTTCACTATCAGACCTCGGAGCTACTTCATACCTAGAAAAAATATAAGGGCTTTCATATAAATCTGCTCAGAACCAGCAGAATTCACTTTCCCTACCAAACCTGCCAGGGATCCAAACAGAAGTAAAACTGCCCCCAGCTGCCACCTCCCTGGAATAAGGCCCACCGAGGACTTAGATCCCCACTGCATCTGGAATGCAAGACCCAACTCACCCCGGGTTCATCTCGAGCCAGGCCTCCAGCTGTCCGGCTTTGGGGGCATCTGTGCCAGTGAGGATCTTCCCGCTCTCCACATGGATCACCTTCACCGGGAGGTCGCTCATCTGGCTGGTCTCGTCCAGAGGCTGAAAAAGAGTCACCCGTGCGACATTGAGGTCGCAGGGCCTCCAGACCAAAGGCTTACAGAGGCCAAGGTGGGAAACACCCACTCAACTGTCTGCACAGAAAAGGGCAGGCAAACATGGCCAGTGGTAGTGAAAATGGGCAAACTATGTACTCAGTAATCCAGTAAAAATATATAACCCATCAGTCTTGGCTAAGTGACACTTGTTTCTTTTTTTTCCTTTCTTTCTCTTTTTTTGAGACAGAGTGTCGCTCTGTCGCCCAGGCTAGAGTACAGTGGCATGATCTCAGCTCACTACAGGAGCCCATCACCAAGCCTAGCTAATTTTTTGTATTTTTAGTAGAGATGGGGTTTCACTGTGTTAGCCAGGATGGTCTCAATCTCCTGACCTCATGATCTGCTCACCTCGGCCTCCCAAGGCCCATTTTTATCTTTTTAACGAAAACTTAATAGCATAATGTGGGCTCTCCCCCTTCTCCTGTCCTCCAGCCTAAGATTTTCTCTTCACAGTTGTCCGCTGGTATCAGTTTCCTGTCCATCCTTCCAGATGAATTCCACGCATAAGAAACAAAGAGTTAAGACGTTTCCACTTTCTCCCTGTTTCTTACACCAATGGCTATACTAATTTACATTTTTTGGACTTTGATTTTTTTTTCTCCCACTTATACTCTATTTGTAGATTTCATCAAGGGTCCTCATTCTTTTTTGTTAAAAAGCTAACTGAAATATTTCAAAAATAATTCCTCTTAGCAACAAATATGAAACTCTTCCTGTTGAGATTCAATGGATAAACATTTTCTCCCTCATTGATTCTTGTACATTTCCTACAGAAAACTCCCAAGAAGGGGATAAAGTTCTTCATTTAAATTTTGGTTTTCATCTTCCAGGAATTTATAACTACCTGCAAAACTGCTGCCCTCATAGTGTCAACGCTGTCCACACAGTGGAGGGATATCAGTCTCTACACACTAAAAGCTCACCCACAGAGCGGCCACCAGAGAGGGTCACAGCAACCTCTTACCCCAACAATGGGCTCTGCAGGCTGCCTCAATCAAGGACTTTCAACTCCACATCCTCTCTGGGATCACTGGGAGGAGTGGTCAAAGATGCCGATTGCTGCATGCCTCCCCCACATCCAAAATTCTGATTGAACTGCTCTGGAGTGAGGCTTGGGCATCCTTGCTTTTTTTTTTTTTGAGACAGAGTCTCGCTCTGTCACCCAGACTGGAGTGCAGTGGCGCGATCTCAGTTTACTGCAAGCTCCGCCTCCTGGGTTCACGCCATTCTCCTGCCTCAGCCTCCAGAGTAGCTAGGACTACAGGCGCCTGCCACCGTGCCGGCTAATTTTGTGTATTTTTAGTAGAGATGGAGTTTCACCGTGGTCTCAATCTCCTGACCTCGTGATCTACCCTCCTCGGCCTCCCAAAATGCTGGGATTACAGGCGTGAGGCACCACGCCCGGCCTGCTTTTTAAAATTTTAATTTACTTTTATTTTTTGGAGATGGGCTCAGTACCATGGTTTTTCACAGGTATGATCACAGCCTCAAAGCCCTGGGCTCAAGTGATCCGCCTACCTCTGGCTCCCAAGCAGCTGGGACCTCAAGTGTACACCACCATGCCCAGATAATTATTTTATTTTTTGGAGAGACAGAGTCTCCTTGTGTTGCCCAGGCTGGTCTTGAACTCCTGGACCAAAGCAATCTTCCCACCTCAGCCTCCTGAGAAGCTGCAACGCCAGGCACATGCCTTCATGCCCAGCTACTACTTAGCAAACATCCCCAGAGGATCACTTGAACCTAGGACGTCGAGGCTGCAGTGAGCCATGACCTCACCTCTGGACTCCAGCCTGGACAACAAAGAGACTCTGTCTCAAGTAATAATAAAAAGCTCCCTAGGCTGGAATGCAGTGGTACAAACACAATGTACTATAGCCTGGACCTCCTGGGCTAAGTTATCCTCCCGCCTCAGTCTCTCATGTAGGTGGGACTACAAGCGTGCACACCAAGCCTGGCTAATTTTTTGTAAAGATGAGGTTTCACCATGTTGCTCAGGCTGGTTTCGAACTCCTGGGCTCAAGCGATCCACCCACCTCAGCATCCCAAACTGCTGAGATTACAGGCATGAGCCACCACGCCTGACCCCGAGTAATTCTTTTTTTTTTTTTTTTTTGAGACAGAATCTCACTCTGTCACCCAGGCTGGAGTGCAGTGACTGCGAACCTGGCTCACTGCAACCTCCACCTTCCAGGTTCAATTGATTCTCCTGCCTCAGCCTCCCAAGTAGCTGGGACTACAGGCACGTGCCACCACACCTGGCTAATTTTTTTGTATTTTTAGCAGAGACGAGGTTTCACTACGTTGGCCAGGCTGGTCTTGAACTCATGACCTTAGGTGATCTGCCTGCCTTGGCCTCCCAAAGTGCTGGGATTACAGGCGTGAGCTACTGCACCTGGCCCCAGTAACTTCTGAACACCATTATCTGGAACACATACCCTGGCATGGAGGAACTCTATAAATACTGAACTCTAGCTAGGAAACTTCTGCAGAGAGGTGTCCATTAGCACTCTGGAACGTACTTTCTATGTATTCTAGAATGGAGCAGGTAAATCAGTTTATTATTGTTAATGGAAATCAGGTTCCTGATTTTAGAATTGAGAAAAGGGGGAAAGGACGACAATCAACCCTGTGCTGCTGGATTAGAACTGGAGGTGTCAACACAACCTCAAGATTCTTTGTGTGTGTGAGATAGGGTCTCACTGTCTTGACCAGGCTGGAGAGAAATGGTGAGATCACAGCTCACCGCAGCCTCAAACTCTTGGACTCAAGGGATCCTCCCACCTCAGCCTCCCAAGTAGCTGGGGCAACAGGTACATGCCACTACACCCAGCTAATTTTTAAAATTTTTACAGAGACAAGGTTTTGCCATATTGCCCACAATGGTCTCGAACTCCTCGGCTCAAGTGATCCTCCCATTTTGGCCTCCCAAAGTACTGGGAATACAGGCCCGAGCCACCATGCCCAGCCACGATTTTTTTTTTTTTTTTTTT
>NW_016804637.1:640633-647146 GCF_001698545.2 Rhinopithecus bieti
GCCTTTTTTTTTTTTTTTTGGAAAGTCTTTCTTCGTCGCCCGGGCGGGGGTGGAGGGGCCAAATCTTAACTCCCTGTAAGCTCCGCCTTCCGGGTTTATGCCATTCTCCTGCCTCAGCCTCCGGAATAGCTGGGACTACAGGCGCCCGCCACCTCGCCCGGCTAGTTTTTTGTATTTTTAGTAGAGATGGGGTTTCACCGTGTTAGCCAGGATGGTCTCGATCTCCTGACCTTGTGATCCGCCCGTCTCGACCTCCCAAAGTGCTGGGATTACAGGCTTGAGCCACCGCGCCCGGCCCCAGCCACGATGTTTAACATATACAAGCAGCAACGCAGATGATTAAGTGTACATACATCTATTTCCCAGATCTGGCTCCTAGAAGCAGTGATGGCCCACTAGCAATGAGCACCCCCAAAGTCAGATCTTGGCATGTAAATATTCTTCTGTAATAAAAGAAAATATAGCCGGGCACAGTGGCTCACATCTGTAATCCTGGCACTTTGGGAGGCCAAGGCAGGTGGATCGCTTGAGCTCAGGAGTTTGAGACAAGCCTGGGCAACATGGTGAAACCCTGTCTCTACAAAAAAAATATAGAACACTTAGCCAAGCATGGTGGCATGTGCCTGTAGCCCCAGATACTCAGGAGGCTGAGGTGGGAGGATCACTTCAGTCCAGGAGGTTGAAACTACAGTGAGCCATGATCGTACCACCGCATACTCCAGCCTAGGTGATGCAGGGAGATCCTTTCTTGAGGAAAAAAAAAAGGAACCAGGACTCCCTGGGGAAAGAGCTGGGTACAAGGAACTTAGGCAGGGAAAGCAGAAGAAAAACCTGGTGAGGAAGGAAGTGATCCAGGAATAGTGTGCACATGCCAAAAGCGAACAGGAGCCAATGTCAAGGGGCTTCTACTGGCTAAAGCTAAATAGCCAAAAGAAATCATTTTAAAGGATCAGAAGCCATTCATTCAACTAAACAAGAATCCGTAAGTCTACACCAGGGGTTGGCAGGCCATGGCCACAGGTCTAACAGGACCAAAGAGAAAGCTTTACCTAGTATAGAAGAACAAATAAATCAATGCAGAAAGAATGATGGAACTAAAAGTCACCATCCCGTAGCTGTCACAGCAAAAACTGATACAGGCAAAAAAAAAAAAAAAAAGATACTAAAAGGAGTAGCTGGAATTCTGAGGAGTTACAACATAGTTACAGAGTCTCAAGTATCTCCCTACAGGGTACTTACTGATTACAAAAGAAAAAAACAGAAACTGGACAGTGGAGATCCCTTGGCAGGGGTTCAAAGTCGGCATCACCAGTGAGCTTATTTGCAAACCTCTGCCATGCACTCCCGACGTGATGCCCTGAGAGGTACCCAGGGCCATGTTGGGTCTGCCTGCCAGAGACACATAACCTGACTCTAACCACAAGGGACATCAGACAAACCAGAATCCAGGGCCACTAGCTGACAGAGCTGGCCTGAAGCCAAGTGTGGTGGCTCACGCCTACAATCACAGCCTTTGGAAGTCTGAGGTGGATCACTCCAGCCCAGGAGTTCAGGACCAGCCTGGGCAATGTGAGACCCCATCTCTGCAAACACACACACACACACACACACACGGAGATCTTTAAGATCAAAGTTGACTAAAGGGACCTCCACTAAATGTGACCCGGGGTTTTCTGCTGCTGTGAAGACAACTGGAAAAACTGGCCAAACCTTATATAAAGGCCTGTAGACTGAATAACAGTGCTGTACCAATGTTCACCTCCTGCTTCCGTCACCTCGGCACAGTGCGCAGGAGCAACCTTATCTTCAGGAAGTAGATACAGAAATACACAGAGGTAAAGCGCTGTCATGTCTGAATTTGACTCTCAAAGAGTTTAGGTAAAAACACATGTGAAGGCCAGGTGCGCGGGCCCATAATCCTAACACTTTGGGAGGCTGAGGCAGGAGGATGCCTGAGCCCAGGAATTGGAGACCAGCCTGAAAAACATAGGGAAACCCCATCTCTATAAAAAACAAATTTTAAAAAATTAGGCCAGGCACAGTGGCTCATGCCTGTAATCCTGGCACTTTTGGAGGCGAGGCGGGTGGATCACCTGAGGTCAGGAGTTCAAGACCAGCCTGGCCAACATGGTGAAACCCCCCCATCTCTACTAAAAAGACAAAAACTGGCTGGGCACAGTGGCTCAAGCCTGTAATCCCAGCACGTTCGGAGGCCGAGGCAGGTGAATCACAAGGGCAAGAGATCGAGACCATCCTGGCTAACATGGTGAAACCCCGTCTTTACTAAAAGCCAAACAATTAGCCGCATGTGGTGGCGGGCGCCTGTAGTCCCAGCTACTTGGGAGGCTGAGGCAGGAGTATGGCATGAACCCAGGAGGCAGAGCTTGCAGTGAGCAGAGATCGTGCCACTGCACTCCAGCCTGGGCAACAGAACGAGACTCCGTCTAAATAAAAATAAAGATAAAAATAAAATTGGCCGGGCATGGTGGTGGATGCCTATAATCCCAGCTACTCAGGAGGCTGAGGCAGAATTGCTTGAACTCGCGGGGTGGAGGCTGCAGAGAGCCAAGATCGCACCACTTCACTCTAGCCTGGGCAAAAGAGCGAAACTCCATCTCAAAAAAAAAAAAAAAACTTAGCTGGGTGTGGTGGGGCATGCCTGTAGTCCCAGCTACTCAGAAGGGTAGGATCACTTGAGCCCAGGAGGTCGAGGCTGCAATGAGCCATGCACCACTGCAGTCCAGCCTGGGTGACAGAGAGACCCTGTCTCAAAGAAACAAAACAAAATACAAAACGTGAAAATGGAGACTCTAGGCAAAGAACACACAGGACATCTCTGGACGGTTCTCGCGCCTTTCCTGGAAGTCAGACGTTACAATAAAGTAAAACCTGAAAGATGAATCCTGCGGCACATGCATAGAAAAAGGTCTGGAAGAAAACACAACGTGTGGGATGGAGGGGCGGGTGGGATGGGAGTCAGAGGACACCTTGGGATTCTCACCACCATCATATATCATTGTTCATAATTTTAAAAGAACATAGGTTTTAAAGTCTGAAACAGACCAGCGCCTCAGGGCTGCTTCCTCACCTCACCATCCGGCCCGATGGCAGGCGTCTGTCCTTCTGCATTTTCTGCCTTCTGGAAATAGAGAGAGACACAGTCAGGCTCTGACCCGCCAGGCTGAGGCCACACACGTGAAGACAGCTGCTCCCATCCCACCCGTGGCAGGCGCCACACCAGGCCCAGCACACCTTCTTTTTCTTTTTCTTCTTTTTCTCCTTGGCGACCTGGGCGGCCTTGTGCTGCCGCACCAGCTCTGTGAGGTTAGCCACGTACTCATCTGTCTGTTGCAAGAGGTAGGCCAGACGCTTGTCCTTCTTCTGGTCGATGAGCTTGCGGTACCCCTCCTCATCTTCAGCCTACAAAAGTGTGGGGGTTACTGCAATGTGGTGGCAAACTGTGCACGTCTGTGGGCACCCATGGCCAGCCAACCCAGAGGCGCACTGAGGGCGCGCGTGGCTCACGGGGGTGCCGCGCCACTGACCCTTCACATGGCAATCGACTCCCTGTTCAGGAACTAGTTCCTCAAAACCTACCAAGGGCTAGGTTCCAAGGGCACCTGCTAAGCAGATGGTCCCGCCAGGAGCCATTTACAGAGGCCATGAGCCAGTCCTATCCACTCTGTTCACGAAACACACCCCAAACCCAAAGCTTTCTCTCCACAAAGTCCAAGGTGCATCCCTCCCACCAATTCCTACAGCAGCCCCTCACCTTTCTAAGAAGACATCAGATCACATCACCCACAGCCAAAACCCTCCCGGGTGAGGCTCTCATTCACGATCAGAATTCAACCCACAGTCCTCCCAATGGCCTGAAAGGTCCCACGCCCCACCTGCCCCTGTGAGCTCTGACCTCACCTCCCGCCTCACACGATGCTGTGCTGGGAGCCCAGGGCTACCGGCTGTCCTTGGCATACGGCTGCCTGCCACCTCGACCTTTGTTCCGTGCTGCCTGGGGCTCCTCTCCTGGGTCTCTGCATTTGTGCATCAGGGCCACCCTTTGGGCCTCTGTTCCAAGGCCTTCACTGACTACCCTATCCCTCCCCTTCCATTCGGCTTCACCCTCCTCACTGCAGCCATCACCATCCACTACTCTGTTTGCTTCATTCGTAGATCTGCCCCTCAAGCACAACCTACGAGGACAGGGGCCGTGTTGTGCTCCCTTCTGTGTCCCCCATACACAGAGCAGCACCTGGCTCAGAACACGCTGCCAATATCTGTCCAACCAGCGACTCAGCCACAAATAAATGGTTAGAGATGTTTATCCTAGGGGTGGGGGGTCTGGATCGCACCACCTGTGGCTCTCACAGAATGAGGGGAGGGGGCACCACCTCCATTTTCCACAGAAGGCAGACGAGACGGCAAAGTGACCTGAGGTCACACAGTCACTCTGATGATCAGAGGGATCAGCAAAGATCCGAGCCCAGGACTGACTCCCAAGCCCGAGCCTGCTCTTTCCTTCACCCCACTTCTAACTCCGAGCTTTGAAATGCCTTGGTGTGACCCTGGGGAGCGACCCCTGGAACCTGCAGTACCAGCCACATGTGTGGAAGGGTGCATGTCAAGAAGGCGGGACCATACCATGAGCCTCCGCATGCGCTCCTTCTCGATCCGCTCATTCTCTTTTTTCTGCTCCCGCTCCGTGTTGGCATGGTACGTGGCCACTGCCTTGGTTAGCTTCTGGATTTTGCCTGTGACTGATCTGTGATATTCCTTGAAATCCTTGGCATGCTGGAGAATGCTATTGAGGTATTCCTGTAGAGAATGCACAAAAGAGAAGGCTGACCCCTCAGCAGCATGGCGGACACGTCCCCCGCAAGGCTTGTTTAAAACCTAGAATACTGCCCGGGCACGGTGGCTCACGCCTGTAATCCCAGCACTTTGGGAGGCTGAGGTGGGTGGATCGCGAGGTCAGGAGATTGAGATCATCCTGGCTAACACGGTGGCCTACTAACACGGTGGCTAACACGGTGGCTGTCTCTACTAAAAATAATTTTTAAAAAAATTAGCCAGGCATGGTGGCAGGCGCCTGTAGTCCCAGCTACTTGGGAGGCTGAAGCAGGAGAATGGCATGAACCGGGAGGCAGAGCTTACAGTGAGCCGAGATCGTCCCACTGTGCTCCAGCCTGGGCAACTGAACGAGACTCTGTCTCAAAAAAGAAAAAAACAAACAACCTAGAATATCACTTTGGGAGGCCAAGGAGGGCAGAATGCCTGAGGTCAGGAGTTCGAGACCAGCCCAGCCAATATGGCGAAACCCCTTCTCTACTACAAATATAAAAAATATCACCCAGGTGCAGCGGTGCATGCCTGTAATCCCTGCTACTTAGGAGGCCAAGACAGGGGAATCGCTTGAATCCGGGACGCACAGGTTGCAGTGAGCCGAGATTGTGCCACTGTACTTCAGCCTGGGTGACAGAGCGAGACTCCATCTCAAAAAAAAATAAATATAATACATAAAAAAATGCCCTTTGCCTGTTGCGGTTGGGTTTCTCTGATGATAAAACTCAGCAATGGCAACTGTGGGTGGGAAAGGCCCTTGAACACAGCAGGTGGGCACACAGGGCAGTCGACTTGCAGGGCAGCATAGCATGGATACGAAACGTCTCAAAAATGTTTCCAACCCTCCCCCCAACTTATTCCATCACTACAAATTTACTTTAAGGAAATACCAGAGACCAGTCCCAAAATGTTGAAGCCAAAAATTCCTGTCCTGGCATGATTTTTAATTTTCAAAAGCTGAAATATGCTGCATGTCTTCAAACAAGAAAAAGTTGACATAAATGATCAGATCCTGGACACACTGAAATGGAATACAGTGTAGACATCAAAAGTCATGTTTCCGTGATACTTAAAAACAAAGAAAGCAATGTGGCCAGGAGCAGCAGTTCACGCCTGTAATTCCAGCACTTTGGGAGGCCAAGGCAGGCGGATCACTTGAGGTCAGGAGTTCAAGACCAGCCTGGCCAACAGGGTGAATCCCCATCTCTACTAAAAACAAAAATTAGCCAGGTGTGATGGCGCACGCCTGTAATCCCAGCTGCTCAGGTGGCTGAGGCAGGAGAATCGCCTGATCCCAGGAGGAGGAGGCTGCAGTGAGTGGAGATAATGCCACTGCACTCCAGCCTGGGCGACAGAGTGAGATTCTGACTCAAAAAAAAAAAAAAGCAGGCCGGGCGCGGTGGCTCAAGCCTGTAATCCCAGCACTTTGGGAGGCCGAGACGGGCAGATCACGAGGTCAGGAAATCGAGACCATCCTGGCTAACATGGTGAAACCCCGTCTCTACTAAAAAATACAAAAAACTAGACAGGCGGGGTGGCGGGCGCCTGTAGTCCCAGCTACTCGGGAGGCTGAGGCAGGAGAATGGCATAAACCCGGGAGGCAGAGCTTGCAGTGAGCTGAGATCCGGCCACTGAACTCCAGCCTGGGCAACAGAGCGAGACTCCGTCTCA
>NW_016804637.1:648117-657507 GCF_001698545.2 Rhinopithecus bieti
AGAAAAAGCGTAAAACTCCGTCTCAAAAAAAAAAAAAAAAAAATTGGCGAGGCATGGTGGATCATGCCTGCAAATCTCAGCACTTTGGGAGCACTTTGGGAGGCCAAGGTGGACGGATCACTTGAGGTCAGGAGTTCGAAACCAGCCTGACCAACATGGTGAAACCCCATCTCTACTAAAAATACAAAAAAAATGTTAGCCAGGCATGGTGGCAGGTGCCTGTAATCCCAGCTACTCAGTGGGCTGAGGCAGGAGAATTGCTTGAACCCAGGAGACGGAGGTTGCAGTGAGCCAAGATTGCACCACTACACTCTAGCTTGGGCGACAGAGCGAGACTCCATCTCAAAAAAAAAATGTTAACAGAGATTGCTGTGTTGATTGTCTAGATTATTTTACACTACACAAATAAGATATAAATGATAGAAAATCTATGAATGACCAAATCAGCACAATCATCCCCAAATCCTTACTTGATCTTAGATTTGAAGATTTCCGTCTTATTGATTCATCCTGGGAAACCCTGAGTCATATCAGTCCCTGTGCTGCCCAGAACCCTCTATGGCTCCCACTTCACTCAGAGCAACAGCCCAAATCCTCCCTGCAGCTCACAAGGTCCTGCATCACCTGCCCGTCACCTCCCTGCCCTCCCCTCCTTCAGCTCACCCCACCACTCACTGTACTCTGGCTACATGCAGGTCCTTACTTTCCATAGAAAACATAGGCACATTCCAGCCCCAGGGCCCTTGCACCTTCTCCTTTTCACAGAAAGCTCTTTCCCACAGATCTGTGTGGCTCCCTCCCTTGGGGGTCTGCCCAGATGTCACCTCCAAAAGAAAGAACTCCCCCAACATCAGGTCTACAACAGCCCTTTCCTTTCTCTCTATCCCGGCTTGATTTTTCTTTGTGCCCTATCACCTTCCAGACATGCTACACAGGGATTTGATCACTATCTTCTCCCTACCATTGGGTTTTTACACCAATACGCTCTCAGTGCCTAGAATACTGTTACGATGAGCAAAAGAGAGAGACAAGCAGCATGTTTAGGAACAAAGCAAACACAGCCCCGTGACAACTGCTGGGACAAGCCAGGCAGCCAGGTGGGTGGGCTTCAGGGCCTTGGGGCCACCGGGGTGTACCTGGTGCTTCTGCCGGCGCTTGCGCTCCTGCTCGATCTTCTGCTGCTTCTCTAGCTTCTCGGTGATGCGGGCCTCGCGCAGGGACTGGCGCTTGCTGCGCTTGTAGGCCTTAGCATTGAGGGCCGTCTCCAGCGCTGTGTCCCTCCGCATGCACACCACCACCTCCTGGCGCAGCTGTAGGAGGGAAGAGGACAAGCCCACGTGCTGCACAGCTCTGTGGCATCCACAATGACGAACACGCATGATGATGTCACATGCTACACCGCTAAAGGAGCATTTTAAGTGCCTTACACACGCAGTCCGTGTGTGCAGGGGACATCTAATAGGTACCCCCGGGCAGGGCGAGCACAGGACAGAAGGTGATCACTTCTGGACACCTAGCCAGTGGGTCCTCTCGGACCTCCAGCTTGCCCCCCTCTACCACACACACAGCTTCTTAGGAGTCATTCAGAAGTACAGCACCCTTGGCTGGGTGTGGTGGCTTAACATCAGTAATCTCAACACTTTAGGAGGCCAAGGTAGGAGGACTGCTCAAGCCCAGGAGTTTGAGACCAACCTGGGCAACATGGGGAGACCTTACCTCTACAAAAACTAAAAGAAAAATTAACTAGGTGGCCAGGAGCAATGGCTCATGCCAGTAGTCCCTGCACTTTGGGAGGCCGAGGCAGGTGGATGGCTTGAGCTCAGGAGTTCGAGACCAGCCTGGGAAACATGGAGAAACCCTGAGTCTACTAAAAACACAAAAACCAGCGTGGTGGCTCACGCCTGTAATCCCAGCACTTTGAGAGGCGAAGGCAAGAGGAACACCTGAGATCAGGAGTTCGAGACCAGCCTGGCCAACGTGGCGAAACACTATCTCTATCAAAAATACAAAAATTAGCCAGGCGTGGTGGCATGTGCCTGTAATCCCAGCTACTCGGGAGGCTGAGGTGGGGGAATCACTTGAACCTGGAAGGAAGAGGTTGCAGTGAGCCAAGATCGTGCCACTGCACTTCAGCCTGGGCTAGAGTGAGACTCTGTCTCAAAAAAGAAAATCAGTCCGGCATGGTGGTGCACACCTGTAATCCCAGCTACTCAGTGGCTGAGACAGGAAAATCACTTGAACCACAGAGCCAGAGGCTGCAGTGGGGCGAGATAGCATCACTGCACTCCAGTTTGGGCGACAGAGTGAAACTCTGTTTCAAAAAAAGGAAAAATTCGCCAGGTGTAATGGTGCACGCCTATACTCCCAGCTACTCAGGAGGCTGAAGTGGGAGGATGACATGAGCCTGGGAGGTCAAGTTTGCAGTGAGCTGTGATCTCTCCACTGCACTCCAGGGTCTCACTAAGAACAGCACCCTCAGAAATAGACCCATGCGGGACAGCGCATGGTGGCTCATGCCTGTAATCCCAGCACTTTGGGAGGCCGAGGCAGGCAGATCATTTGAGGTCAGGAGTTCGAGACCAGCCTGTCCGATATGGTGAAATCCTGTCTCTACTAAAAATATAAAAATTACACATGGTAGCACACGCTTGTAATCCCAGCTACTTGAGAGGCTGAGGCAGGAGAATTGCTTGATCCCGGGAAGCGGAGGCTGCAGTGAGCAGAGATTGTGCCACTGCACTCCAGCAGCCTGGGTGATAGAGCAAGACTGTTTCCCAAAAAAAAAAGGGGGGGTGGGAGGGAGGAAAAGAAAAGCAAGAAAGAAGCCCTTGCAAGAATGCTTCAAGAGGCAAGTGCTTTAGGGTAGAGAGGTCCATGTCTCCAGCACTGTGCAGGACGCAAGAGGAAGGCTCTGCAGTGAATGAGTGCCAATGGGTGGTCACAGCTGCTTTTCACAGCCCAGGCAGGTGTAATACTAGCCCAGCAAGCCATACTTGGAGGCTTACCAGCAGTGTTGGTGACAAAGGCCCTTTTTGGAAAGCTGCGGCTGTGCCAGCACCCACCTGCCTCTGAAAGTTCAGCAGCCTGAGGGCCTTGAGCTCAATGGTCGCTTTGGTTCGCAAATCCCCGGCCAGGGACCCGGGAAGGTTTTCAAGTTCCTGAATTCGGTGTGCAATGCGAGCCTGCAGCCTGGGAGCAGAGAAGAGAAGGAGCAAAGGCGGTGAGAGGCTTGCCAGGGCACCCGGTTATAGCTGGAGCTGCAGGGGACCCATCCCTCGAGGAAGGAAGGTACTGGTCATGAGGCAAGAGATGCCTCAGAAGAGGATGCTGGCCGCAGGGCAGAGCAGAGAGGGAGGCAGCCCGGGACACTCCTCAGGACCAGGCCTCAGGGGGCAGCAAACAAGATTCCTGATAGGCGCGCCCAATTCATGCCCGTTCACTGGTGTGAGCCAGGCTCTGGCATCAGGTGGGCCAGGGTTTTCATGCAGCACTGGCATGGATGAGGCGCAGGGCCGTGAGAATCTACTTCACCTGCACACCTCAGCATTCTCATCTCAAAACTGAGGCGACCCCTTGGAGAGACCCTAGAGGTGTGGTCTGAAGATTACGAAGGTTACATAGGAAGGTTATATGAACTAATCCTCTTAATCAGTCTTTCCGCACATACTCAATGAGCACCAACTATATGCCAGGGACCATTTTGAGCGCAGGGCCTTAGCACTAAACAAGACCAACAAGTCAAGGAACTCAGCCTCAATAGAAAAAACAGGCCATAACGGAGATTTAAAAAAATAAAATAACCACTGCAATTCCAGAGAGTGGCTGGAAGTGACAGGAAGGGCCTCCATAAGGAGGGAATCCCAGCAATGAGGCCTGAATGAGTAGAAGGAGCCATGCACGGCCTGTGCAAAGTTCCTGGGGCAGGAAAAAGCCTAACTTGTTAAATAAATGAAAAGAGGAACAGAGAGAGTGGGGTGGGTGACGAAGGATGCTGGGCAGGAGTGGACATAAGGCAAAGATTATTGGGCAGATAATTGGAGTTACAGGCAGGTTTTAATCCAGGGAGTAGATCTGACGTCAATCAATCGTGGAAAGAGAATTCAGGCCAGGCGACATGGCTCACGCCTATAATCCTAGCCCTTTGGGAGGCTGAGGCAGGCAGATAACCTGAGGTCAGGAGTTTGAGACCAGCCTGACCAACATGAAGAAACCCTGTCTCTACTAAAAAAACATAAAATTAGCCAGGCGCAGTGGCACATGCCTATAATCCCAGTTACTTGGGAGACTGAGGCAGGAGAATCGCTTGAAACCAGGAGATGGAGGTTGTGGTGAGCTGAGATTGCGCCATTATACTCCAGCATGGGCAACAAGAGTGACACTCCATCTCAAAAAAAAGAGAATTCAGACTGCTGTATGGGAAACAGACCACAACCAGGGTGGGAGCAGGGAGGTGAGGAAGGAGGTGTAGGCCAAGTGGCAGCAGTGGGCACAGGGCACTGTTTCCTAAGGTGGGAGAGAAAGTTGAGTGGCTTCCCCAGAGGGACATAGGGGACAGAAAGTAGTGACCTTGGGAACTGGGGCCACGCCCTCACCTGTACTCGCGCTCCTGCAGGATCTCCACAGGGTCGAGGCCCCGCGGCTTCTGGATGGGGGTGATGCGGCTCTGCTTCTGGTGCAGCGGCACCATGGGCGCGGGCTGGGCCGGCTGCCCAGGGGACTGGGTCTGGGGTGGCATCACAGGCGAGGCAGCGGGTGGGACGGCAGGGGGCGCAGGGGAAGGGCGACCCGTTGGCTGCGGGGGGATCAGTTTCTGAGGGGTGCTCGTGGGGGCAGCAGCATTCGCCATGGGTCCTGGGAGGAGGCAAGGGGCCAGGGCATCGTGTTGAGCTCTGGGGCCCATCCAGGCTGGAAACAGAAAGCTGCTGGGCTGCTCAAGGCCCTGGGGACAGGCAGACCCCGCCCATCTCCCACCCCTCACCTAGGGGTGTCCCTCACACCCGCCTTGGGCTCCAACCTCCTCCAGATCTCAGCCTCACCCTCGTCCCTCACACCCTCCACTGGGGTCAGCCCCACACCCTCGAGGCTTCTGTGTTCTGTCTGTGGCTCTATAGCAGCATTTCCTGTCGTCTCCTCCCAGTGCTAAATCCAACAGAAGCAATTTGCCCTTCAATGCCCATCGCTAAACCTGAGGCTCCAAGAGGGTGGGTAATGAGTCCCACTGCCTCTTTGAGCCCACCAGATGTGAGCCTGCAGCACTTACTGAGCAACTACTTATACAGGGCTCAGGGACTGGGTGAAGGCCACGAGGGATGGGATAAAACGACAGCCATTGGGAACTGACTGGCTACAGGGGAGACCCCGGGACAACCACAAGAAAAGTGCAGGCTGCAGTTCGGCCTGGCCACCTCGGCCCTTTCTCCCTGCCAGGGCTCATCTCAAGGCCTGCGCCACCCAAGCTTGTGACAGGGAGTCAGGGCATGGGTGCACCACCATAGAAGAGGGAGCTCACCTTCAGGCCAGGGCTTGGGAGGCCCTCCAGGAGGCTGGCCCGGCATCCCAGGGGGCACGCCTGAGGGTCCTGGGGGGGGCATGTTGGGCCCTCCCATACCTACACGTAGGGAGAAACAAAAGAGAAAATAGTGCTCCCCAGGTTTATGCCTGTGCCCAGCCTCGTGGGCAGCCCTGGCTTCAGGGGACACAGCAGACACACCTATTAACCAGCACCCCCAGGGGAAGCAGGGAGCTGGGGAAGCAGCATTTAGCAGGACAGCCGCCCCCACCACCCGAGCACCCAGAAGTGCAGCATGGGCCCGTGCAATCCCAAACTGGGGAACCTAGTTGGCAGCAGAGTCCAGTCTGTCCACTCTACCACCCACACCCCAGTCATTCGCTCTGAGACACCTGAGGGCCAGGGCAGCCAGCCTTACCATGAGGCCTGGTATAATTTGGAGGTGCCGGGCCGGGACCGGGGCCAGGGCCGGGGCCAGGGCCAGGGCCAGGTCCTGTTGCGGACACCGAGGGTGGAGGTAGCGTTGGCATCTGCTGCTGCATCCCAGGCATTGGCCGCTTGCCCTGCACCGCCATCTGCAGGTGATCGGGGAGGGGCTGCCCCCTGGCCAGCATCTTGTAGGCCATGATCTGAGCTCTGAGCTGATGCAGCTGGTTCTGGTTAAATGGGGTTGGGCCCCGGTTCTGCTGCCCCAAGGCCTGGGGGTCAGCACCATCCAGCGGTGCCCCTCCTGGTCCGGAAGACATCTGGGGGCCTGAAGATGGGCCACTGGCTGGAACTGGACTAGAGGCATGCTCAGAGCCACCCAGGGGCGAGGGGTAACCTGCAGAGGAAGGCCAGCCCACTGGTCACGAGGCAGCATATGTCTGTAATTTTTACAACTTCTTCCCCCTACACCAGCTCCTACTCTGAGACAGGGCACGGCCAAATGGCATCCTTCTTTTGAGTCAATCAGGGGCACCTGGAGGGCACACGCTGGAGGCACCTCAGCCCAGCAGCCGGCATGGTGGATTTGGTTTAACCCACATCTCAGTAAGGTGCTGCTGGTTAATGCTGAGAACCTGTGCATGAAATTACGGCTTTCTCCCGGCCTCCGCCTGCCTGTCCACAAGTGGGGTCCACATCCTCGGGCTGGCCAAGCCCACCCCCAACATTTCCATTCCCAGTGGAGCCCCTGAGCTTCCCTCCCCTGATGACAGCAAGGACTTGGCAAGTCACCCACCATATCACTTCTCAATTGTCCTCGTACAGAAAAGGCACCTTCTAGGCTCATTAAAGCAGAGTCCCAGGCCCTAGGAATCTGTATTTTCAGTAAGTTCCTGGGTGGCATGGGGCTGCTGCCCTGCACAGCCGTCCTCTATCACCCATGCTGAATACGGTCTGCCCCCCAACCAGCACTTCCCCTTCTGGGGCTGCTCCAAGACAAGGTGGCCAGAACAGAGCACCAGCCATGCCACGCCAGACAGCCCTCTGTGGCAGGCCACCCACACGGCTAAATCATCCTAGGTACTTCTGGAATCCATCCTGTGGGAACCCAGGGGAAGAAAATGATCTGAGGACTCTGGTGTATGACAAACACAAGACAGGAAGGAACTCAGTTTGGTACCTTGGGAGTGCTGGTCCATGGGGCTGGGCGGGGGCCCCATCCCAGTGTGGCCCCCTGACCGCATCCCCATTCCTTTCATCTGGTTGTAGCGCGGGTCATCCGACATGCCCTTCTCGTGCATGGACTCCATGGGCTGCGAGAGGGACCATGACAACGCAGGGTGAGCATGTGGAACGTGAGGTGGTGGCGCGGCTATGCACTGCCCGAGAGAAGCTTGAGGGCACCGAGAACGGCCACTGACGACAACGTGCATCTCCCCAGTCCCCAGCGTTACCACACGGCTCGGCTCTAAGGCAGGGTTCTGACACCTACTTAGGCCTCAAGACAGGTACAAAAAATAAATGTCGCCCAGTGGGGCACGAGCACCTGGGAGACTGTGGCCAGGCAATCCTCATCTTCCACCACCCGGGACCTCCTGTGGCCCCGCCACTTAGAAACATCACTTTTCTTACGGATGCTAATATGACCTTTTCTTTCAGATGTTCTATGTGTAAGGGAATATGTCCTCTAACCATGCCCAGGGACACACAAAAGAGACTTGTGACTGTAAAGAGGCTTCTCCGCCTTGCTGACTGAAGGTCCTGCACAGCGCAGGTGAGTGGTAAAGAGAGTGGCTGAGGGGCACGCCCTGGAGAAAAGGGAACCCGCTGCTTGGCTCTGCTAGCGGCACAGGTGAGCTCGACAGCCAGAACGGGGGAAACGACGTGGCTAAAAGCCTTTTTAGTAATTTGGATGTTTTTCTTCATTACCAAAAGAAAACTTTGGAGTGACATTCCCAAATTTCCCATGCAGAAAGCAAGGGAGCGGGAAATGGTGGGGCAGGTGTCCGCAGGGGCCAGGATGTGCTGCTCAGGCCCAGATCATGCGCCAGCACAGGCTGGGGTCCGACGAGCTGACCCCTCTGTTCATGGCCATGGGCCCTGGGATAGGGGGCTGAGCCAAGGCATGCCACCTCCAACAAGAAGGCTTCCCCCCTGTCCTCCGAGTAAGGCCCTCGGTCCAGAGGCTGCTTGCAGCCCTAGGGGGCAGGGGCTGCAGGCACGAGGCTGGCGCAGGGCTCCCTACCTTGTGCATCTGGTGCATGTTGTCCTGAGGGTACCCTCCAGGTCCCTGGGTGGGGATGGGGTGTCCTGCTGAGGGTGGCCCTGGGCTGGGCCCCATCATGCTGTGGGCGGAGCCCGGCGAGGGACCCGGGCTAGGGCCCAGCATGGCTCCAGGGGAAGGGCCAGGGCCCGGGGAAGGACCCGGCCGAGGAGTTCCACCCAGGGGTGGGTCTGGAGTGGACATCTTCACGGGAGCTGCAGACAGTGGCCTCCTGCTGGAAGAAAGTCCCAGTCAGTCTGGGGTTCACCACCAAGGGTGAGGCAGGACAGGGATAGCAAGTGACATCAGAATCTCCTTCCGACAGAAAGCCAGCACCTTTCACCCCAGTCACCTGAACCTTTTCTTCATGACCACTCTCAGAGGAAGTGCAACATCTCAGGCACTCAAGATCAGTCTATCCAGGAAGGGGTGGGCCACGCTCACAGACAAGCACTGCCCCACAGGGACCTTCAGGGACTCCTGCCATATTCCTGATCACGGTAGAGAATGTCTCACCGGGGTGCTGGTCTACCCTTCACACTGCTCTCCACTTGCTTATCTTCCTAACAGAAAGAGCAGGACTATGGCTCAAATAGCCTCTGACTGCCCGGGTGCGGTGGCTCACACCTGTAATCCTAGCACTTTGGGAGGCCAAGGCGGGCAGATAATTTGAGGTCAGGAGTTCGAGACCAGTCTGGCCAACAAGGCAAACGCCATCTCTACTAAAAATACGAAAATCAGCCAGACATGGTGGCACACGCCTGTGGTCCCAGCTACTCAGGAGGCTGAGGCAGAATCGCTTGAACTTGGGAGGCGGAGGTTGCAGTGAGCCCGGATCACACCCCTGCACTCCCACCTGGGCAACAGAGCGAGATTCTGTCTCAGAAAAAAAAAAAAAAAAACAGCCTCTGACTGAAATTCCATCAATTCAGCCAAAAAAATATTTATGGCAAATTCTGCTGGTTTTCCGCTGAAAGTAGTAAGACCAAGTTTCCCTTAAAATAAATGAACTTAATTTAATTTTTTTTCTGAGACGGAGTGTCGCTCTGTAGCCCAGGCCGGAGTGCGGTGGCCGGATCTCAGCTCACTGCAAGCTCCGCCTCCTGGGTTTACACCATTCTCCTGCCTCAGCCTCCCGAGTAGCTGGGACTACAGGTGCCCGCCACCTCGCCCGGCTAGTTTTTTGTATTTT
>NW_016804637.1:661816-679447 GCF_001698545.2 Rhinopithecus bieti
AAAAAAAAAAAAAAAGACAATCACACAGGGTCACCATGGCTGGGAGAGTCATCTGTTCTTTTTATCTGAACACTGTCATTTTCATAGACATTGTACTCTACCAGGTTCTGGTCAGCACAAATCAAGCTGCTATGACAGTCATTTGGTAGACACAGACATTGGTTCTTCCTGGGTGTACAAGAACGAAACTGATGGTTATAAGGGAGGCATAAACTTAGCTTTGCTAGTTTTCCAAAATAGTCGTATCATCTACACACATGGTCCCAACTCCCAAACAGGGACAGCATCCCAGTTGCTCTTCATCAACCCCAAAACTTGCCGTCAGTCTTCACAACTCTTAACAGTCTCATCAATGTCCAACTGCATCTTCTTATGGTCTTCATTTGCATGTTCCTCACAACTAATGGCACTGAGCACCTTTCCGTACGCTTACTGGCTATTGAGATATCTATCTATTTATTTAGAGACAGAGTCTCGCTCCATCACCCAAGCTGGAGTGCACTGGCGTGATATCGGCTCACTGCAACCTCCACCTCCTAGGTTCAAGCAATTATCTGCCTCAGCTTCCCGAGTAGCTGGGATTACAGGTGTGCACCACCATAACTGGCTTTTTTTTTTTTTTTGTTTTTAGTAGAGACAGGGTTTTGCCATGTTGGCCAGGCTGGTCTTGAACTCCTGATCTCAAGTGATCTGCCCGCCTCAGCCTCCAGAAGTGCTGGGATTACAGGCGTGACCCACCATGTATGTGGCCTGTATCCACTTCTAAAAAGTAAAAAGTATCAGCCGGGTGTGGTGGCTCACACCTGTAATCCCAGCACTTTGGGAGGCCGAGGTGGGCAGATCATGAGGTCAGGAGTTCGAGACCAGCCTGACCAAAATGGTAAAACCCTGTCTCTACTAACAATACAAAAATTACCCAGGAGTGGTGGCACGTGCCTGTAATCCCAGCTACTTGGTAGGCTGAGGCAGAAGAATTGCTTGAATCCGGTAGGTGGAAGTTGCAGTGAGCCAAGACTGTGCCATTGCACTCCAGCCTAAGCAACAAGATTAAACCTCCATTATCAAAAAAAAAGAAAGAAAGAAGCTCTTAATTCTAACGAAGGCCAGTTCATCAGGTTTGGTCTTTGAGGTTTAACATTTCTGCAGTCCTATTTAAGAAACTCTTGTCTATCTCAAGGTCATGATGACAGAGAAAGGGAAGGGATATTTGCAAATCCAGGGGGCACTGTGGCTTGCCTTCCCCTCCCAGAGATTTACAACTGCTGAGGATGTCTCAGTCACAAAGAAATGACAAGGAAGGAAGATGTAGCCAGGAGGTAGGGGCCTCAGCCTACCTGACAGTAACAACTGAGACTCACCCACTGGGCCCTCCCTGCCACAATAGTACAGGGACTACAGTGGTCCTGCTGACAGATGAGTCCCTGAGGCTCGGAGGCTGCACAGCAGGGCAGTGGAAGAGTTCAGGTCACAAGGTCAAGGCCACAGTGGAACTCACTGCCATGCATCCCACACTCTGAACATGGACTGTGAAGCCACGGTGCCACCTGCCTCACGGGTAACCTCCCTGTGGCTCTACCTCCTCCTCTACAGGCTGGAACATCAAAAGATCACTCACGGCAGGAAGTGCCAGCTACTCAGCTGGTGAAATCAAGGTGCCCATCTCTCCCCAGGTTTACTGAGCAGCTGCTTAGCACGTGAAACGTATCGCACTAGGAGCATCATATGGATGAGGTCCTCGGACACTCCTATCAAAATGTGAAGCAGAGGCTCCCTTCCCTGAACAGAAATGAGAAAACTGAGCCATGGGCCGGGGACGGTCACCCACGCCTGTAATCCCAGCACTTTGGGAGGCCGAGGCGGGCGGGTCACTTGAGGTGAGAAGTTTGACACTAGCCTGGCCAACACGGTAAAACCCTGTATCTACTTAAAAAAACAAAAAGTAGCCAGGTATGGTGGTGCATGCCTGTAATGCCAGCTACTCGGGAGGCTGGGGCAGGAGAACTGATTGAACCCGAGAGATGGAGGCTGCAGTGAGCCAAGATCACACCACTGCACTCCAGCCTCGGCAACAGAGCAAGATTTCGTCTCAAAAAACCAAAAACAAAAACAAAAAAAAACCTGAGCCATGAGATGAGTGACACTCCTGAGAGCTCCAGTCCGAAACTCAGCCTCCTGCCAGCACAAACCGCGAGTAACACTCCTGCCAAGTGGTGCTCAGGAACAACAGACTGGCTTCCCCTTTTGGGGACACATCAGGCAGAAGTGGCTGGCTGGAGAGCAGCAAACCCCTAGGTGCAATCCAGGACCTGCTGTCAGCCATGACACGCCCACCCTGGCAATCAATGAACACAGATTTGGGCAGCTGCCAACAATTCTTTTGTTGTTGTTTGGTTGTTTATTTATTTTGGAGACAGAGTCTTGCTCTGTCACCCAGGCTTAGTGCAGTGGCGCAATCTCGGCCCACTGCAACCTCCGCTTCCGGAGTTCAAGCGATTCTCCTGCCTCAGCCTCCCGAGTAGCTGGGATTACAGGCACAGGCTGCCAAACCCGGCTAATTTTTTTGTATTTTAGTAGAGACGGGGTTTTGCCGTGTGGTCCAGGCTGGTCTCGAACTCCTGAGCTCAGGCAATCTGCCAGCCTTGGCCTCCCAAAGTGCTAGGATTACAGATGTGAGCCACCACACCCGAACCCCCCTTTTTTCTTTTGAGACAAGGTCTCGCTCTGTCTTCCAGGCTGGAGTGCAGTGGCGCCATCCCAGCTCACAGCCTCGAACTCCTGGGCTCAAGTGATCCTCCCACCTCAACCTCCCAAGTAGCTGGGACTACAGGCTCGTGCCACTATGCCCAGCTAATTTTTGTATTTCTTTGTAGAAATGAGGTCTCACCATGTTGCCCAGGCTGGTCTCAAACACCTGGGCTCAAATGATCCGCCCACCTCAACCTCCCAGACTGCTGGGATTACAGGCATGAGCCACCACACCCAGCCCAAGCCACAGTGCCTGATGCACAAACATCTCTCATCCCTCCTTGCTCCCACAGCCATAAGCATGGTGTTGTTCTCAGTCCTCAAACTCCTCCTGGCCAGCAACCTTCCCTGAAGGACCGGTGTGAGCCCAGCCCTGTAGAAGCCGGATGGAGAGTGGGGCCAGGTGCACCTTGCTCCAGCGAGATGTCTGCATGGGAAGGCCAAACGAGCACGGCCAGGAAAGAAGTCTAAGGACAAGGAACACCTCTCTCTCTACCCCTTCTTCCCCCATCACCAATCATCCCTGCCCTTCTATACAGGAAACTAAGGATTTGGCATCTTCAGCAAAGTTCTGGGGTCCCCAAAGGTTGTCCCTAAGGTGTCTTACACAATGCCGCTTAGACTCCTGCAATGGAGCCCTCAATGATAAGTCACTAGCAGGGGAAATTCACGCAGCACTGAAATTCATCGCAGACCAGGAGGCCACATCTACTCAGGCGGAAAAAGCAAAGGACAAGGGGATTCAGGGGCCAAAAGGGCGAGAATAGTTAGTACATGTGTGTGGGAGCCAAATCTAGATGTGTGCGGCCCTTGGATCGGGCGCTGCAGGGGCCTCCACAAGGAGAAAACAGAGCCTGGGAATCCAGGCCAGCGGCCAGAAGGAATGACCGGAAGTGAAACTACTCAGGCACGAAAATCTAAAAGCTAAAAATCTAAAACACTCAGTCAAACGTCCAAGAGGACAGGAGATAAAAATAAGCTCTCAGCTTCCCTGGGCCAAAAGGTCTGGAAGTGGTGTGGCTATACTGCCTCAGTTTCTCTGGAGAAGCTCCAATTGCCCAGCAATCAGAACCCCCACACAACCCATGCTGCAGAAGTCCTGGCACCATTACAAAAGAATTCACAGGCCGGACATGGTGGCTCACAACTGTAATCCCAGCACTGTGGGAGGCTGAGGTGGGCAGATCACAAGGTCAGGAGTTTGAGAACATCCTGGCCAACACAGTGAAACACTACCTCTACTAAAATACAAAAATCAGCTGGGCGTAGTGACGCTGGTCTGTAGTCCCAGCTATTTGGGAGGCTGAGGCAAGAGGATTGCTTGAACCCAGGAGTTAGAGGGGGCAGTGAGCTGAGATTGTGCCACTGCACTCCAGCCTGGCAACAGAGAAAGACTCAGTCTCAAAAAAAAAAAAAAAAAAAAAAAAAAAAAAAAAAAAAAAAAAAAAAAAAAAAGTAAGGCTGGGTGTGGTGGCTAATGCCTATAATTCCAGCACTTTGGGAGGCTGAGGCAGGCAGATCACCTGAAGCCAAGAGTTCGGGACCAGCCTGGCCAACACAGAACCCCGTCTCTAGTAAAAATACAAAAGTTAGCCAGGCATAATGGCATGCGCCTGTAGTCCCAGGTACTTGGGAGACCGAGGCATGAGAATCACTTGAACCAGGAGATGGAGATTGCAGTGAGCCGAGATCATGCCACTGCACTCCAACCTGAGTGACAGAGTGAGACCCTGTCTCAAAAAAAAAAAAAAGAAAGAAAGAATAACTATATATGCATATGGCCGGGCGTAGTGGCTCACGGCTGTAATCCCAGCACTGTGGGAAGCTAAGGCGAGCAGGTCACCTGGATTCAGGAGTTCGAGACCAGCCTGGCAAACATGGTGAAACCCCATCTCTACAAAAACACAAAAATTAGCTGGGCGTGGTGGTGGGTGCCTGTAATCACAGCTACTTGGGAGGCGGAAGCAGGAGAATCACTTGAACCCAGCAGGCGGAGGTTGCAGTGAGCCAAGAGCGCACCACAGCTCTCCAGCGTGGGCAACAGAACAAAACTCTGTCTCAAAAAACAAAAATGTGTATATATATACACACACGCACACACACACACACACACATATATATGCGTGTTAATCCATGCATAGAGATTACCCAAAAGAAAACATGAACAAGCTGCTGTCAGCACAGTCAGTAGCTCTCTCTGATGGCATGTGATGAGGAACTTACACTTTCCATATCACAGATGTCTGGCGCTTTTTGTTTATTTTTTACAATAGCCGTCTATTACTTTTTATATTCAGATTTTAAAGAAAACTTCCAAGAAAAAAAAACCTAAATCAGAAAAATACCCATGAAATAAATACCCACAGGAGATGCCCAGGAAGTGTCTTTGTGGAAATAAAACAGAAAGATCAAAGGATGTGAGGACTACCATATTCTCATTACTTTCAACTTCATCAAAATTATCATCTAAAATAGAAACATCTGTTGATGTTCAAATGTGGAACCAGACTGCTTGAGGAAGAGGTCTAGTCTCTTCTTTCACGCCACCCCTAGCTTTTGTCTTAAAGCACTGCGGTGACCAGCCCCAGGCACGGCAGGTTGCTAACAGGCAATCGGATCCCTTGGAAATCTGTTTGTTGGAATTATGGTGGTGGTTTTCACCTTGCCTGAGAAACCAGCATTATATTTATGTTTGGCCCCAGGATATCTGCTATTTTGTTTTCTGGGGCTTGGGGAAATTTGTTCATGGACACATTTCAGCAGCAGACGAACATGGGAGTCACGTTATGGCAGGGGCTTAGGCGGAACAATAGCAATGGGCAGGATAGCTTCGGCAGAGCCAGGCCGTTTACTATGCGTGAACTACAAAATAAAATGTTCCCCTCGGTGGTCTATAAGAAAATCTCCCCCATCTGACCTGATGGTGCAAGGCACTCATCTGTGAACCCTAAAATTACCTATGTGGTGGGGTGCCTGTGGTCTTAGAGAATGAATGGAAATGGGTTCCTCGTGAGGCGACCACAGTTCTCCAATGCTGACTGCTCTGTGGCATTTTACTTGCAATATAATTAAGTAGCAAAGCCCTGCCCTACATTTAAAAGGGAATACATTTCAGAAACTAAATCATGTAATGGTGGTAAATTACAATATCTTCTCAGTTCTACCTACAAGGTACAAGAGCCAAATTGTTACCAAGTATTATTCTTAGCACTGGAAATTAGGTATCATTTTATTGGCTGAAATCTCCCCCTTTTTATTTTCATTCACTTGAAAACCGTTGGCCTGGTGCTGTGGCTCACGCCTATAATCCCAGCACTTTGGGAGGCCGAGGCGGGCAGATCACGAGGTCAGGAGATCGAGACCATCCTGGTTAACACGGTGAAACCCCGTACCTACTAAAAATACAAAAAATCAGCCGGAGTGGTGGCAGGCGCCTGTAGTCCCAGCTACTTGGGAGGCTAAGGCAGGAGTATGGTGTGAACCTGGGAGGCGGAGCTTGCAGTGAGCCAAGATCACGCCACTGCACTCCAGCCTATGTGACAGAGCAAGACTCCGTCTCCAAAAAAAAAAGAAAGGAAAAAAAAGAAAACCGCTTAAGAGCACCTACACAGAGGACCTAAAAGCATCCAGGACAGTTCTCTGCCTTAGGGGAGTGCCCTCTAACCCCACAGGTACGTGTGGTGTCTACACTGCAAGCCTGCAAATGCTATCCTATCTACCAATTAGATGGATATTTTTCAAGCTCTTCTGACCATGTCTCCACAGGACAATGTGACCCAGCAGAAATACACACATACAGTAACTGCATCAAGTGTTACAAATCCATCCTGACCCACGCTCCCTATGGAACACCAATAACCCCATTCTTTTTTGTTTGTTTGTTTAGATAGAGTCTGGCTCTGTCACCCAGGCTGGAGTGCAGTGGCACAATCTCAGCTCACTGCAACCTCCGCCTCCCAAGTTCAAGCAATTCTCTTGCCTCAGCCTCCCGAGTAGCTGGGACTACAGGCGCATGCCGCCATGCCCAGCTAATTTTCGTATTTTTTGTAGAGACGAGGTTTCACTATGTTGGCCAGGCTAGTCTCAAACTCCTGAGCTGGTGGTCTGTCCACCTTGGCCCCCAAAGGGCTGGGATTACAGGCATGAACCACTTGCCCAGTCCCTATTCTTTCTTTTAGGCTGGCCCAGGCCCACTGGATGGATGTCCTGCACCACCACTGGGTCTGCTGTTATCAGCTATATACGCAACACTGAGCACGATGAGTGACACTGTGTGGAGAGGGCAAGAGGAGTCCCCACAACAGGGGCACGTAAAGGCCAAGAGTGGGCAGGGAGATGCAGAATCCATACCTGCCCAGTGTCACTGGTGACAGGCCCTCTCCACCACCACAGCAGAGGACTTACTGATGACTACCCCAAAATACTAACAGCGCTGAATGCACCAAATTGGTTCCAAACACCGGGCATCTGGCAGAGAACAACATGTTCCTACCTGGCGGAGTGGACAGCAGAGTGACAGAAACAGCCAAACACGAAACAATGTCACATAGGAAGTGGAAGCGTTATAAAAAAAAGTATTCAGGGCCAGGTGCGGTGGCTCATGCCTGTAATCCCAGTACTTGGGGAGGCCGAGGCAGGTGGATCACCTGAGGTCAGAAGTTTGAGACCAGCCTGGCCAACATGGTGAAACCCCGTCTCTACTAATAATAAAAAAATTAGGACCAGGCACAGTGGCTTATGCCTGTAATTCCAACACTTTGGGAGGCCGAGGCAAATGGATAACTGGAGGTCTGGAGTTTGAGACCAGCCTGGCCAACATGGTGAAACCTCATTTCTAGTAAAAATACAAAAATTAGCTGGTACGGTGGTGGGCGCCCATAATCCCAGCTACTTGGTGTGGGGGCTGGGGCAGGAGAATCACTTGAACCTAGGAGGTGGAGGTTGCAGTGAGCTGAGATTGTGCCACTGCACTCCGGCCTGGGCGACAGAGCGAGACTCCGTCTCAACAACAACAACAACAACAAAAATTAGTCGAGCGTGGTGGTGCACAGATGTAATCCCAGCTACTCCAAAGGCTGAGGTGGGAAAATCGAAATCGCTTCAACCCAGGAAGCGGAGGTTGCAGTGAGACAAGATCGCACCAGTGCACTCCAGCCTGGGTGACAAGAACAAAACTCCATCTCCCCTCCCCCAAAAAATAAAAATAAAAAAAGTATTCAGAGTAGGCACGGTTGCTCATGCCTGTAATCCCAGCACTTTGGGAGGTTGAGACAGGTAGATCACTTGAGGCCAGGAATTTGAGGCCAGCCTGGCCAACGTGGTGAAACCTCATTTCTACTAAAAACACAAAAATTAGCTGGCATGCAGCAGTAATCCCAGCTACCTGGGAGACTGAGGTGGGAAGGTCCAGACTGCCATAAGCTATGACTGCACCACTGCACTCCCTGCTGGGTGACAGAGCAAGACCTTGTCTCAAAGAGAAAAAAAAAAAAAGACACAATGCCACATAAACAGTGGAAGTCCTATAAATCTAACCAAGGAGGGTTCGCAGGGTTAACAGATGACAGGTACTCCGTCTATGGTGGCCTGGGACATCTTAGTGACGATGTCCGAGCAGAGATCTGTAGTGACATGGGCATCATGTGGTTATTTACCACAGAGGAGCAGCAAGTGCAAAGGCCCTGGGGTGGGACTGTGCTTGGCATATTCCAAAGCACAGCAAGTCAGCCAGTGTGGCTAGAGCAGGGAGGGTGGGAAAACACTCCATTTCTTTATTTATTTCTTTTTTTTTTTTTGAGATGAAGTTTCACTCTTCTTGCCCAGGCTAGAGTGCAATGGTGTGATCTCGGCTCACTGCAACCTCTACCTCCCGGGTTCAAGCGATTCTCCTGCCTCAGCCTTCAAGTATCTGGGATTACAGGCACGAGCCAACACGCCCAGCTAATTTTGTATTTTTAGTAGACTGGGTTTCTCCATGTAGGTCAGGCTGGTCTCAAACTCCTGACCTCAGGTGATCCACCCGCCTCAGCCTCCCAAAGTGCTGGGATTACAGGCGTGAGCCACGGCGCCTGGCCCACACTCCGTTTCTCCACGCTCTCACACAGCACTTTTGACACCAACTCAGAGAAAACCAACTCAGAGAAAATACTCTCACAACAGAGAACGCTTCTGTGACCAGACACATGGGTCTTTTCCAAGTAATTCTCCAAGTCTCCAAACACCAGCTGGGTGTCCTACAATTTAACTCAATTCAGACCCTATCTCCCACAAGTTAAGGACTTTATTGGCCAGATGCAGTGGGCTCACCTAACAACAGCGCTTAGGGAGGACTGCTTGAGGCCAAGAGTCTGAAACCAGCCTGGGAAGCATAACACTCTGTCTTGACAAAAAAATTGTAAAAATTAGCTAAGCCTGGCAGTGGTGCGCACCTGTAGTCCCAGCTACTGAGGAGCATGACATGAGCCCAGGAGCTGGACGCTGCAGTGGGCTATCACTGCACCACTGCACTCCAGCCTGGGTGAGAGAGTGACACTCTGTCTCTAAAAGAAAAAGAAGAGCTGCCTCACAAGACTGCTCCCACTATAAATGCCATTTGCACATCCCAGGGTCCAGTGCTTCTGCCCAACCACTTATAAACTGGGAATTCCCACAGCCCCCTCCTCAATTTGATTGATTTGCTAAAGCAGCGCCCGGAACTAAGGCAGGCACTTCACTTCCCATTAATGGTTTATTATAACGGATACGACTCGCAGTCAACCAGATGGAAGAGATGCAGAGTTTCAACGCTCCCTCTGCGCATGCCACCCTCTAACCACTTGGTCTTTCTGGTGACCAGCCCCATCCTGGGCTATCTAGGAGCCCCACCCTAAATCACCTCATAAGCATAAACTCAGCTGTGATCAAAAGGGGCTCATTATGAATTTTAAAAGACACCCATATCACTCCTATGACATGTGGCACAAAGACCAAATGTATTCCATACCATACCTCAGGGTAAGTGGGTACGGCTGCAAGTGGGGTGTAGGAGAGAAGTCATAGGCCTTGAGGGCCACAGTAAAGGGGCTCCAGGAGCATCCAGTGCAGTGGGGAGCTGCTAGAATGTTCCAGGCACTTTGGGAGGCTGAAGTAGGCAGATCCTTTGAGCCAAGGGGCTCAAGACCAGCCTGGGAGATAACAGCAAGACCTCCACTTCTAAGAAAGTCAAACCTAAAACATAAATTTTTAAATAAACATAAGAAGACCCCCCTTCCTCGAGGCTGACCAAGCCCTAGAGCAAGGGTTGGCAAAGCCAAGCAGGGCCAGGGTTTAGCCCCTGGTTCCTGAGGTGGGGGGTGGAGGTCAGGGAGATTCTGGGGGGAAAACGGGATTCTGAGTTCAAAGAGGTTAAGTCATGCAGAATAGAATCCCACCTCAAGTCTCGCTGACTCCAGGGTCTGAGTAACTGATTCAGGCTGAGGATCAAAAGGAATAGGATGAGAACCTTGAAGATCGAGGAAGGGCAGAGCCAAGAGGAAGGGCAAGCCAAGAGCCACTCCCACAGGCGGGAGCACTCAGGAGATGTCTCCAGGAGGAGGGCAAGGCCTTCGGGTGCCCAGCCAGTCCAGGCTGTGCCAGAATCACATTTGATCATCACAGGGCCAGTTTCAGCTCCCTGGGCACAATGAGACATCCACTATGCCCCTTTACTGGGAGCATACAGCAGACCCTCCCCCTCAAGTCTCCCACTGGAACAGGTGAGCAGCAACTGTCACATCAGCCACCTGCTTCCTGAGCCACTGGGGCATGACTTGCCAGTGGCCAAGAGAAAACTTAAAAAACCCCCAAGAGCTAGCACAGCGGATCACGCCTGTAATCACAGCTAGTCAGGAGGTGGAGGCCGGAGGATCACTTGAGTCCAGGAGTTAAAGGCCAGCCTGGGCAACACAGCGAGTCTCCGTCTCTAAAAAAATAAACAGTGGGGGGAAAAAAAGCACCTCAAAGAACCATTTTAAAGTCGTTCGCCACTAAAAATGGGGCTCGTGCTCCTCTATCACACTCACAGCTGGCTCACAGTGACAAGTGACCACATACATAGATGAAGCTATGTCCCTTTAGGGAGGTAACAGAGTCTCCAGAAGCAAAGCTCTGAAAACCAGTCTGGGGCTTAAAAAAAAATTTGAGGCCGGGCGCGGTGGCTCATGCCCGTTATCCCAACACTTTGGGAGGCCAAGGCAAGTGGATCACCTGAAGTCGGGAGTTCAAGACGAGCCTGACCAACATGGAGAAACCCTGTCTCTACTAAAAATACAAAATTAGCCGGGTGTGGTGGCACATGCCTGTAATCCCAGCTACTCAGGAGGCTGAGGCAAGAGAATCGCTTGCACCTGGGAGGCGGAGGTTGAGGTGAGCCGAGCTCACGCCATTGCACTCCAGCCTGGGTGACAAGAGTGAAACTCCGTCTCAAAAAAAAAAAAAAAAAAAAAAAAAAAAAAAAAAATTGGCCGAGCGCGGTGGCTCAAGCCCTGTAATCCCAGCACTTTGGGAGGCCGAGACGGGCGGATCACGAGGTCAGGAGATTGTAGAACCCACCTGGCTAACACGGTGAAACCCCGTCTCTACTGAAAATACAAAAACTAGCGGGCGAGGTGGCGGCGCCTGTAGTCCCAGCTACTCCGGAGGCTGAGGCAGGAAATGCGTGAACCCGGGAGGCGGAGCTTGCAGTGAGCTGAGATCTGGCCACTGCACTCCAGCCTGGGTGACAAGAGGGAGACTCCGTCTCAAAAAAAAAAAAAAAAAAAAAAAAAAAAAAAAAAATAAAAAAATGAAAGGGGTCCAGGGAAGGTTTTCCCACCCTGCTAACATTTACCTGTTTTCTAAAGAAAGCCCTCTTCCGTCTGAGCGCTGGTGGCTCACGCCTGTATCCCCAGCACTTTGGGAGGCCGAGGAGGGTGGATTCACTAGGTTCAGGAGATCGAGACATCCTGGCTAACAGGGTGAACGCCCGTTTATAAAAAAACTAAAAATACAAAAATAGCGCGGGCATGGTGGCGGGCGCTGTAGTCCCCAGCTACTCAGGAGGCTGAGGCAGGAGAATGGTGTGAACCCAGGAGGCGCAGCTTGCAGTGAGCCGAGATCACACCAACTGCACTCGAGCCTTGGGCGACAGAGCGAGATTGCAGTTCTCAAAAAAAAAGAAAAAAAAAGAAAAGAAAGCCCCCCTTCCCTGAGGGAAGTGGAGGGAAAATCAATGCACCCCTTCTCTCTGCCCCTGTAAACAACAAACCCAGCTACACCCTGGCACTTCCATCCAGGCCCTTTCCATATATGAAGAAAGAGTTGAGGCCACATTCACACGCCCCGTCAATCCCACACCCTGAAAAATTAATCTCCTCAGGAATTGCAGTTAACAGAAAACTTCAATCAGAAATCAAAAACTGGGCATACTAATGGTCTGCTATGTCTCCTTAGGGGTGACACCTAATGAGGGTGGGCAGCATCCTGAACCTCCTCCCCATTCACCTCAGGCTTCATTCTACCTGTTTCCCTCTCATAACCTTTCCCCAGTATTAGAGCAGCTGTTATCCTCCACCCTCCTGGCTTTTTTTTTTTTTTTTTTTTAAGAGGATAGAGTCTTCTAGAGATACGGAGTCTTGCTCTGTCGGCCCAGACTGGAGTGCAGTGGTGCGATCTCTGCTCCCCTGCAACCTGGGCCTCCCGGGTTCAAGCAATTCTCTCTGCTTCACTCTCCCAAGTAGATAGGACTAGAGGCACATGCCCCACGCCAGGCTTACTTTATTTTGTATTTCGTAGAGGCAGGGTTTCACCGTGTTGCCCAGGCTGGTCTTAAACTCTGAGCTCTAGGCAATCCACCCGCCTCAGGCTCCCAAAGTGCTAGGATTATAGGCGTTAGCCACTGCGCCCAGCCAATCCCATCCGCTTTTTTAAGTGGGGTCTTGTTCCATAACCCAGGTTGGAGTGCAGTGGTGCGACCAACAGCTTACTGCAGCCCTCAACCTCCTGGCTTGATCCTCCCACGTCAACCTCCCAAACAGCCTGGGACTACAGGCGTGTAACAAACACGCCTGGCTAATTTTTTAACCTTTTTGGTAGAGATGGGTTTGCCATGCTCCCAAGGCTGGTCTTGGACTCCTGGGATCAAAGTGATTTGCCCTGTTTGCCTCCCAAAGGTGGGGAAATTACAGGCATGAGCCACCACACTCGGCTGAACATTTGATATTTTTAAAATCCCAGCCAGGCGCGTGGCTCACGTCTGTAATCCCTGCACTTTGGGAGGCCGAGGAAGGTGGATCACCTGGAGTCAGAAGTTCAAGATCAGCCTGGTCAACCAATGATGAAACTCCATCCCTACTAAATATACAAAAAATTAGCCCGGATGTGTGGCAGGCCACCTGAGTAATCCCGCTACTCCGGGAGGCTGAGGCAGGAGAATCACTTGAACCCAGGAAGGATGGTGCAGTGAGCGAGATCGGCCATTGCACTCCAGCCCGGGCAACAAGAGGGAAACTATATCTCAAAAAAAAAAAAAAACCCAATGCCATTAAAGATCACTCTCCCCCTTTCCAAAGCCTGTGGTGAATTTCAAAGCATGGTTTTTCTTCACCACAATAACATTCTGGCCAATGACAGACCAAATATAAAACAGTCCCATAAGAATATACCTCCTCTTCGAATTGTCTAGTTAGAAAAAATTTTTTAAAGATCACAATATGTATTTTTCCCGTATGTTTTTCTGTGTTAGATATATTTAGATACACAACACCATCGGGTCACAATTGCCTACAATCATCAGTACAGGGACATGCTGTAGAGGTTTACAGCCTGGGGCACAGGCTATAACCACAGAGCCATACCGTGGATGAGGCCACCACCATCCAGATATGTGTAAGCACAACTCTCAATCTTCACACCAACCACAAATCATCTCACAACACATTCCTCACAATGTATCCCTGCTGTTAAACAATGCGCAACCATTAAGGACAAAATGGAGGAGCTGATTCCTTTGCTAACCACTTTGAACATTAGAACTTATTACGAGAGGAAAAAATATATTATCTATGTCATCCCACCAGGCTGGTTGCAGAAATCTCAATAAATGATGAGGACTAAACAACTGCCTAGCAGCTACGTGCCAGGGCACCATCCTAAGCACTTCGCATTTGTCCTGGTTGTTGAGCTCTTGCAGCAATCCTACAGCTGGGTACCAAGTAATGCCCTGCTTTGCAAATCAAGAGTGGGATGTGGCGGGCGCGGTGGCTCAAGCCTGTAATCCCAGCCACTTTGGGAGGCCGAGACGGGGCGGATACGAGTCAGGAGATCGAGACCATCTGGCGAACACAGTGAAACCCCATCTCTACTAAAAATAATACAAAAAAACTAGCCGGCGGAGGTTGGCATGCGCCTGTAAAATCACCCTACTCGGAGGCTGAGCAGGAGATGGCGTGAACCTGGGGGCAGAGCTTGCAGTGAGCTGAGATCCCGGCCCACTGCACTCCCAGCCTGGGCCGACACAGCGAGACTCCGTCTCAAAAAAAAAAAAAAAAAAAAAAAAAAAAAAAAAAAAAAGAGTGGGATGTGAGCTACTGAGAACAGGACCCTTGTCTGCCCATTCCCCACGGAATGCCCAGCTCCTCAGCAGTGCCTGGCACATGGCAGGCGCTAAATGCATGCTTGTTCGCCACATAAATGGGGAAGAGTGACTGGGTCATTTCTTGCACAACTCCAGGGGGCGCCATTCACATTGTGTTTGGTCTATAGGCACCATGAATGGGTCCCTCTGTGCCATGGCAGCCTTGATGACCTAGGGACGGAAAAAGACAAACTCAGGAGTCAAACCCAGGCAGTTGACTTGACAGCCCTTGTGGAAAGAAAATAACCCTAGGCCTCAGTTTCCTTACTGATAGAAAGTTCCACCAGACTGACCAGACACGGTGGCTCACTCCTGTAATCCCAGGACTTTGGGAGGCTGAGGTGGGAAGATCACAGGAGGCCAGGAGTTCGAGACCAGCCTGGCCAACATGTTGAAACTCAGTCTCTACTAAAAATACAAAAATTAGCTGGGCATGGTGGCTCACGTCTGTAGTCCCAGCCACTCCAGAGGCTGAGGCATGAGAATCGCTTGACACAGGGAGGCGGCAGTTGCAGTGAGTCGAGATTGTGCCACTGTACTCCAGCCTGGGCGACAGAACGACTGTCTCAAAAAACAAACAAACAAACAAACAAAGAAAGGCCGGGCGCAGTGGCTCATGCTTGTAATCCCAGTACTTTGGGAGGCCAAGGTGGGTGGATCAGTTGAGGTCAGGAGTTCAAAACCAGCTTGGCCAACATGGTGAAACCCCGTCTCTACTAAAAATACAAAACTTAGCTGGGTGTGGTGGCACACACCTGTGATCTCAGCTACTCAGGAGGCTGAGTCAGAAGAATTGCTCGAACCCAGGAGGCAGAGGTTGCAGTGAGACAAGATCGTGCCATTGCACTCCAGCCTGGGCAACAAAAGTAAGACTATCTCAAAAAAAAAAAAAAAAAAAAAAAAAAAAGAAAGTTCCACCAGACATCTGCCCAAAACCCTAGTCCCTCCCATGCTCCCACCTCCCATAAACAGCCAAGACATGGATTTGGTCTAAGGTTATCTCCTGGTGTTTTGAGGGTCCCCAAGGAGAAGCAAAGGTACGCAAATAAATTGTAAATAAATACACATATGTTGGAATCTCCTCACTGACAAAAAGTTTGGAGACCACTGCATTACCCTGTATCACCCTACATCTGATGATATATCACCTCCCCTGCTCAAAAGCCTGTACCATCAACATTTACATCTCCTAAAGGGCTGGACACAAAATGATTTTAGGTGGCCCATGCAAAACCATTTATTACTTTCCTAACTAGGTATGCATTAATTTTTATTTCTTTTTTTAGACAGGGTCTCACTTCGTCACCCAGGCTGGCGTGCAGTGGCTCAATCATGGCTCACTGCAGCCTGGACCTCCTGTCCCAGACTCTCAAGAAGCCTGGGACTACAGGGGCATTGCACTCCAGCCCAGGTGACAGAGTGAGACTTTATCTCAAAAAAAAAAAAAATTGAGTGTTCACTATGCATCAGGTGCTGCAGTGTGTTAGCGGCTTCCCATGTGACCTCATTCAACCCTCACAAAAAGCCTGTGAAGTTTCAGGCATCCTCGTCCTACCTGTTTCACAAGTGGGGGGCCCTACTGTGAAATGCCTCGTTTGAGGTTAAGCTAGGATTTCAAGAGCTGGGTGTGAATTCAGGAGGTCTGATTCCAGAATGGGTACTCCTTACCACCACCCCACGCTAACCACCACCCCACACTTTGTAGGGGAGAGAAGAACTGAGGTTCGGGAAACAATGGCTTGGAAAGTTCAAAAACTGTTCAAATAACTAACCTGCATCCCTTACAACCCATGCCCAGTTCTGCACCAAGCTTTTTTTCTCCTTGTTCTCTTTTTTTTTTCTTTTTTTTTTGAGACATTCTTACTCTAGTACCCAGGCTAGAATGCAGGGGCGCAAGAATGGCTCACTGCAAGCCTCCAACTCTCTGGCTCAAGCAATCCTCCCACCTCAGCCTCCTGAGTAGCTAGGACCACCGGTACATGCCACCACACCTGGCTAATTTTTATATTTTTTTGTAGAGATGAGGTCCACTATTTTGCCCAAATTAGTCTCAAATTCCTGGGCTCAAGCAATTCCCCCACCTCAGCCTTCCAAAGTGCTGGGATTTCAGGTGTGAGCCACTGCACCCGGCCCTGCACCAAGCCTTTAACACAGACGGTCACGAGATCTTCCACAGGACCCCGCCCCCCTCATTCAATCCACAGAATTTCTCTAAAGACCTACTATGTGTCAGGCCCAGAGTACTCTGGGGTCAGCCAGGCAGACACAACCCCAGCTCTCACGGTGCTGGGGGTGACAACTACACTGGAAAGGACCAAGGTGATGCGCGAGTATAGCTGAGGGGAACAATGGCTAGTCCCAGGTGGCCAGGGAAAGTCAAAATACAATCCTGGCGCGATGGCTCACATGTGTAGTTCCAGCACTTTGGAAGGCCGAGGTGGGTGGATCACCTGAGGTCAGAAGTTTGAGACCAGCCTGGTCAGAAAAGGTAAAACCCCGTATCTACTAAAAATACAAAAATTAGCCAGGCGTGGTGGCGGGCACCTGTAGTCCCAGCTACTCAGGAGGCTAAGGCAGGAGAATCGCTTGAACCCAGGAGGCAGAGGTTACAGTGAGTGGAGATCGGGACACTGAACTTCAGTCTGGGCAACAGGCAAGACTCTGTCTCAAAAACAAAATACAATCCTGCACATCCTCCCTGATTCTGAGGCCCCCTCTTCCAGGCAGCCCCCGTGATCTCTGGCTACCACCCATCCCCTGCCTGTCCGCTGCGTCCCTCTCACAGTGCCAGGTTAAGAGCATTAAATGACAGGCCAAGAGGGTTTGTTCCCACGTTGACCACCCGATCCCCTCCAAGACTGCAGAGGTTCCAGGATCTAACCCCCCGACCAACACTTAGTAGGGCCTCAAGAAGTTATTTGCTGAACAGTGAGGGAGACTGAACCAGACAATAACAACAGCCCTTCCCACTTGCCAGGAACCATTTTACGGGCTTTCACCAACTGCATTTGGGAGATTACCCCCTTTCACAAAGGAGCTTTCACAAAGGAGGAAAACTAAGAGGTTCAGAGAGGTTAAGCACTTCCCTAAAGTGACAGTGTGCTAAGTGACTGACAGCACCAGGAATCAAGCTTAATGCACCCTATCAATCCAAATTGAAAACTTGTTTCAAATTCCTGCGAAGTGGCTTTTCCGCTTACTCCCTTTCTACTTTCCCCAAGGAGATATTGACCAAAAAAAAAAAAAAAAAAAAAAAA
>NW_016804637.1:680491-685267 GCF_001698545.2 Rhinopithecus bieti
CGCCGGCTCCCCTCCTCCTCAGCACCGCGGCGGCCTCTCCAGCTTCCGCCGCCTGCCCAGCCTCGTGCGCGCGCCAGCCCGCCCTTCCGCTCCCCGCGCGCGTGCGCGCCCGCTCCTGGCTGACAGGGGTGGGCGTGGTCCGGAGGAAGCACGCGCGTCCCGTGCACCGCCCCACTCGGGCTGCGAAGGCCTCGGGCCTGCGCACGGGCAACTTAGCCCTCCGCACGCCGCGCGTCCTGACGCACCGGAGCATGCGCAGAGCGGGCGCCACTGCGGCGGCGACGGCAGCGGCGGCGGCGGGGCAATTGGGGGATGGGATCCCGGTGGCCGTGGGATCCGTGGGGAAAGGAGGTTCCTGAGGCTCGGAAATAGGAACCCTGGACCGTAGGACGGGCCGTCTGGGCCAAGACCGGGCAATGGTTTTCCGCGCACCAAGGGCGCGCTTGAGAACCGCTTTGATCCCTGACCTGGGGCGGCAAGGCCTGTTTGGGGAGCTAGGCGGGGCCCGACCGTGGCCGCCTTCTCTGCAAAACCTCCCGAGTGCCGTTAATTAGGTTAGCAAATATTTATTGATCTGTTACTGTGTCTCAGCCACCGTGAAGCCCACGGTCTAGTGGGGGAGAAGGACAAAAAGCAAGATTAATAAGCGAAAGAGTGCAATGTGAGAGGCTGAACTTGGCTCACGCCTGTAATCCAGCACTTTGGGAGGCCGAGGTAGGCGGATCACCTGAGGTCAGGAGTTAAGAGACCAGCCTGACCAACACGGTGAACCCCGTCTCTACTAAAAATACAAAAATTAACCGGGCGCGGTAGGCCACGCCTGTAATCCCAGCATTTAGGGAGGCCTAGGCTGGTGGATCATGAGGTCAGGAGATCGAGACCATCCTGGCTAACACGGTGAAACTCGGTCTCTACTAAAAATACAAAAAATTAGACGGGCATGTTGGCGGGCTCCTGTAGTCCTAAGCTACTCAGGAGGCTGAGGCAGGAGAATGACGTGAACCCGGGAGGCGGAGCTTGCAGTGAGCCAAGATTATGCCATGGCACTCTAGCCTGGGCAACAGAGCGAGACTCCGTCTCAAAAAAGAATAAAGAGGCCAGGCGCGGTGACTCACGCCTGTAATCCCAACAGTTTGGGAGGCCAAGGCAAGCAAATCACAAGGTCAGGAGTTCAAGACCAGCCTGACAAATATGGTGAAACCCTGTTTCTACTAAAAATACAAAAATTAGCTGGCGTGGTGGCAGGCGCCTATAATCCCAGCTGCTCAGAAGGCTGAAGCAGGAGAATTGCTTAAACCCCGGAGGGCGAGGTTGCAGTGAGCCGAGATCACACCATTGCACTCCAGCTGGGGCGACAGAGCAAGACTCCAAAAAAAAAAAAATTGGCCAGGCTGAGGCCTGTAATCCCAGCACTTTGGGAGGCCGAGACAGGCAGATCACGAGGTCAAGAGATGGAGACCATCCTGGCCAACATGGTGAAACCCCGTCTCTACTAAAAATACAAAAATTAGCTGGGCGTGGTGGTGGGCACCTATAATCCCAGCTACTCGGGAGGCTGAGGCAGGAGAATCGCTTGAACTCAGGAGGCAGAGGTGAGGTTGCAGTGAGCCGAGATCACCCCACTACACTCAAGCCTGGTGACAGAGTTGACAGAGGGAGACTCCGTCTCAAAAAAGAGAGAGAGAGAGAAAGAAAGAAGGGGGGGAGGGAGGGAAGATGACCTATTGCCCTCAAATCTGGGCCTCAAAAGAAGGTGATTTTCCAATTAGCTGGGCGTGGTGGCATGCGCCTTGTAGTCCCAGCTACTTGGGAGGCGGAGGTAGGAGAATCTCTTGAACCCGGAAGGCATAGGTTGCCATGAGCCGAGATTGTGCCACTGCATTCCAGCCTGGCGACAAAGCGAGACTGTCTCACAAAAAAAAAAGAAAAAAAAGAAGGTGATTTCCCTAAACCTAGCAGTGAGATGTACAGTTCAGAAAACAATTCTTCCAAGACAGAAACTCAGGGTAATAGTTTTATTTTAGCCGGTAGCTGTGGTTTTAACACAATTCAGGAAATACCCAGCATTTCACATTATGTTTATACTAAGCATACCACTTCTACCAACTACATATGGAAACCTGACTGCCCACACTTGTCAGAAATTTTGTGTTTTATTTTAGCTATTTTTTTAATCTTAAGTTGAATTTATTAAGCTCTTCTAAGATTCTGGCTCTGAATTATGGCACTTCGGGTCTCCATCAAGAGTAATAATCAAACTGGGTGCGGTGGCTCATGCCTATAATACCAGCACTTTCGGAGGCCAAGGTAAGAGGATCGCCTGAGCCCAGGAGTTTGAGACCAGCCTGGCCAACATAGGGAGACGAGACGGTATCTCTAGAAAACTTTTAAAAATGAGCAAGGCGTGGCAGCACATGCCTATAGTCCCAGCTACTCGGAAGGCTGAGAGAGAGAATCACTTGAGGCCAGGAGATCAAAGCTGCGTGAGTCATGATTTCATCACTGCCCTCCAGCCAGGGCCACAGAGAGAGACCCAGTCTCAAAAAACTAAATAGGAGGCCGGGCGCGGTGGCTCAAGCCTGTAATCCCAGCACTTTGGGAGGCCGAGACGGGCGGATCACGAGGTCAGGAGATCGAGACCATCCTGGCTAACACAGTGAAACCCCGTCTCTACTAAAATACAAAAAACTAGCCGGGCGAGGTGGCGGGCGCCTGTAGTCCCAGCTACTCGGGAGGCTGAGGCAGGAGAATGGCGTAAACCCGGGAGGCGGAGCTTGCAGTGAGCTGAGATGCAGCCACTGCACTCCAGCCTGGGGACACAGCAAGACTCCGTCTCAAAAAAAAAAAAAAACAAAAAACAAAACAAAACTAAATAGGAATAAACTACTGAGATGCACAACAGCTGAGATGAATGAATCTCTAGGAAATTATGCTCTGGGCGGGAGCAGGGAGGGGAGGGGCGGGAAGCCAATCTCAAAAATGTTACATACTATCTGATTAATTTGTTTTGTTTTGAGATGGAGTCTCTCGCTCTGTCTCCCAGGCTGGAGTATAGTGGTACAGTCTTGGCTCACTGCAACCTCCACCTCCTGGGTTCAAGCAATTCTCCTGCCTCAGCCTCCCAAATAGCTAAGATTGCAGGTGCCCACCACCATGCCTGGCTAATTTTTGTATTTCTAGTAGGGACGGGGTTTCACCACGTTGGCCAGGTGCGTCTGGAACTCCTGACCTCAAGTGAGCCACTCGCCTCAGCCCTGACCAGTATTTTGAATGTGGGCGTGAATATGCAAACCTACGTAGGAAGCAAATTGTATAAAATTTACTACACACTCACACACATACCCACACACACACACAAATGAGTACAAGTAAAATGGAGAAAATCCACCTAAGATTGCTCTGGGCGCTGTGGCTCTTTCCTGTAATCCTAGCACTTTGGGAGGCCGAGAGGGCAGATCACTTGAGGCCAGGAGTTTGAAACCAGCCTGGCCAACATGGGAAAACCCTGTCTCTACTAAAAATACAAAAATTAGCCAGACTTGGTGGCAGGCACCTGTGGTCCCAGTTTTACTTAGGAGGCTGAGGCAGGAGAATCTCTCCAACCTAGGAGGCGGAGATTGCAGTCAGTGAGATCATGCCACTGCACTCCTGCCTGGGTGACTGAGCGAGAGTCCATCAAAAAATAAATATATAAACCTGGGAGTGGCATCCACAAGACAGTGGCAGAACAGGTTTTCCAACCCTGAACTGGAGCTGCTGGAAGCTGTCCCAAGGCAAACCAAGCTGGGCTTTCCCGAACATCACCTGCAGATGTGAGAAGAGTGAGCCCGGCCGGGTCTGGGCCTCAGCAGCTCTGCTTCTCTCAGGAAAAGCGTTTCACTGTGCTGGGCTCATCCAGCTATTACTTTTCCCTGGGGCTGCACACCAATTTTTCTAATGACTTTATAAACATTTATTTATTAAGTTAATTAGTTACTTTTTTTGTTTGAGACGGAGTCTCACTTTGTCGCCCAGGCTGGAGTGCAGTGGTGTGATCTCAGCTCACTGCAAGTTCCTCCTCCCGGGTTCACACCATTCTCCTGCCTCAGCCTCCCAAGTAGCTGGGACTACAGGTGCCTGCCAGCACGCCTGGCTAATTTTTTTGTATTTTTAGTAGAGACGGGGTTTCACCGTGTTAGCCAAGATGGTCTCGATCTCCTGACCTCATGATTCGCCTGCCTCGGCCTCCCAAAGTGCTGGGATTACAAGCGTGAACCACCGCGCCCGGCCAGTTAGTTAATTTTTGGAGGCAAGGTCTCACTCTGTCACACCCAGGTTGGAGTGCAGTAGCACAGTCATGGTTCACTGCAGCATCAACCTCTAGAGCTCAAGCCATCCTCCCGCCTCAGCCTCCTGAGTAGCTGGGGCTACTGGTGCGCATCTCCACACCTGGTTCATTTTTGTATTTTTTGTAGAGATGGGGTTTTGCCATGTTGCCCAGGCTGGTCTTGATCTCCTGAGCTCAAGCAGTCCTCCCACCTCAGCCTCCCAAAGTGCTGGGATTACAGGTGTGAGCCACCGTGCTAGGCAATTTTGTAAACTTGAAATGTACTGCTCTGAAAACAGAAGACAGTAACAGCCTCTTAAAAATCGTTAAGTGTAGGCCAGGCACGGTGGCTCACGCCTGTAGTCCCAGCACTTTGGGAGGCCAAGGCAGGCAGATCACAAGATCAGGAGTTTGAGACCAGCTTGGCCAATATGAGGAAACCCCACCTTTACTTAAAAAAAAAAAAAAAA
>NW_016804637.1:688048-690639 GCF_001698545.2 Rhinopithecus bieti
AAAAAAAAAAAAAAAAAAAAGGAAAAAGAAAACAAAAAAAATTATGGCTTCTGTATTTCTGAGCTATTTCCAAAGCGAGGGGATGTGGAGGTGCTTGCCATGTACTCCCATCGTCAGACCTTCTGAGATTAGTTTCGTGTTCCATGTGACAGAATGGAATTAGGAAGGCACCAGGCGGCAGTGAGTCAGCCAGCAGGCGGGGAAATTACTGCCAAGAGGCCTCACTTGGAAGAAAAGCTGTTCTTTTGGCAGCGCCAAAGCTGGTTTTCCTTTTTTTTTTTTTGAGACAGAGTTTCGCTTTTGTTGCCCAGGCCACAGTGCAATGGCGCCATCTCGGCTCACCGCAACCTCCACCTCCCGGGTTCAAGCGATTCTCCTATCTCAGCCTCCCGAGTAGCTGGGATTACAGGTGTATGCCACCACGCCCAGCTAATTATTATTTTTATTATTTTATTTTTTTATTTTTCTGAGACAGAGTCTCCCTCTGTCACCCAGGCTGGAGTGCAGTGGCACGATCTCAGGTGACTACAAGCTCTGCCTCCCGGGTTCACTCCATTCTCCTGTCTCAGCCTCCTAAGTAGCTGGGACTACAGGTGCCTGCCACCTCGCCTGGCTAATTTGTTGTATTTTTAGTAGAGACGGGGTTTCACTGAGTTAGCCAGGATGGTCTCCATCTCCTGACTGCGTGATCCGCCCTCCTCGACCTCCCAAAGTGCTGGGATTACAGGCTTGAGTCACCACGCTCGGCCAACGCCTCGCTAAATTCTTGTATTTTGGGTAGAGATGGGGGTTTCATCATATTGGTCAAGGCTGGTTTCGAACTCCTGACTTCAGGTGATTCACCCACCTCGGCCTCCCAAAGTGCTAGGATTACAGGTGTGAGCCACCACGCCTGGCCTAAATTTTTTTTTATTTTTTGAGACAGAGTCTTGCTCTTGTCGCCCAGGCTGGAGTACAATGGCACAATCTTGGATCACTGAAACATTTGCTTCCCGGGTTCAAGCAGTTCTCCTGCCTTAGTCTCCCAAGTAGCTGGGATTACAGGTGTGCACCACCATGCCTGGCTAATTTTTGTATTTTAGTAGAGATTGGGTTTCACCATGTTGGCCAGGCTGGTCTCAAACTCCTGGCCTCAACTGAGCCACCTCAGCCTCCCAAAGTGCTGGGATTATAGGCATGAGCCACTGCACCTGGCCAAAAAAATACAATAAAAATTTTTAAAAAGGCCAGGCACAGTAGGTCACTCCTGTAATTCCAGCACTTTGGGAGGCCAAGCCAGGCAGATCACCTGAGGACAAGAGTTCGAGACCAGATTGGCTAATATGGTGAAACCCTGTATCTACTAATACAAAAATTAGCTGAGCATGATGACATGTCCCTGTACTTCTAGCTACTCAGAAGGCTGAGGCAGGAGAATTGCTTGAGCCTGGAGGTGGAGGTTGCAGTGAGCCGAGATCGCGTCCATGAACTCGCCTGCGCAACAGAGCAAGACTCTGTCTCAAAAAAAAAAAAAAAAAAAAGAAAGACAGCCAGGTGTGGTGGCTCATATCTGTAATTACAGCAATTTGGAAAGCCGAGGCAGGAGGACTGCTTGAGTACAGGAGTTCCAGACCAGCCTAGGCAATATGGCAATATCCCATCGCTATAAAACAATAAAAAAAAATGTCGCCAGGCACAGTGGCTCATGCCTATAATCCCAGCACTTTGGGAGGCCGAGGCAGGTGGATCACTTGAGGTCAGGAGTTTGCGACCAGCATGACCAACATGGAGAAACCCCATCTCTACTAAAAATACAAAATTAGCTGGGCGTGGTGGTGCATGCCTGTAATCCCAGCTACTCAGCAGGCTGAGGCAGGAGAATCACTTGAATCCGGGAAGTGGAGGTTGCGGTGAGCCAAGATCGCGCCATTGCACTGCAGCCTGGGCAACAAGAGTGAAACTCCGTCTCAAAAAAAAAAAAAAACCCCCCCAAAAAAAACAAATTTCCTAGGCATGGTGGCACATGCCTGTAATCCTAAATACTGGGGAGGCCGAGGTGGGAGGATCACTTAGGTCCAGGAGGTCAAAGCTGCAGTGACCTATGATCGCTCTAGTGCACTCCAGCCTGGGTGACAGAGGAAGACCCTGTCTCAAAAAATTAAAAAAAAAAAAAGGAAGATCACTGATAACTAATAATCTTCTGCTGCTGAAGGCTTTATTTGAATTGCAGTGGAAAATACCGAGAACACAGAGAGTGTTAAGAAACTATCTGTCAATGTTGATAATCTTGATCTCAACACAATTTTCCAGTTTATTTGCTCCAGAATTCAGAGGAAAAGAAGGCTTTATATTTGAAAGACAGTCATGTGGAATGAAGTTTCATAACCAAGGAGCTGCTACCAAAAATATTCCGTTTCTAGGCCAAGTGCAGTGGCTCACACCTGTAATCCCAGCACTTTGGGAGGCCGAGGCAGGTGGATCACGAGGTCAAGACATCGAGACTATCCTGGCCAACATGATGAAATGCTGTCTCTACTAAAAATACATAAAAAATTAGCTGGGGCCGGGCGCGGTGGCTCACGCCTGTAATCCCAGCACTTTGGGAGGCCGAG
>NW_016804637.1:690814-692642 GCF_001698545.2 Rhinopithecus bieti
AAAAAAAAAAAAAAAAAAAAATTAGCCGGGCGTGGTGGCTCACGCCTGTAATTCCAGCACTTTGGGAGTCCGAGGCGGGTGGATCATGAGGTCATAAGATCGAGACCACCCTGGCTAACACAGTGAAACCCTGTCTCTACTAAAAATACAAAAAAAATAGCTGGGCGTGGTGGCGGGCGCCTGTAGTCCCAGCTACTCAGGAGGCTGAGGCAGGAGAATCACTTGAACCCGGGAGGCGGAGCTTGCAGTGAGCCGAGATCACGCCACTGCACTCCAGCCTGGCAACAGAGCGAGACTCCATCTCAGAAAAATAAAATAAAATAAAATAAAATAAAATAAAATAATGCGGTTTCTATCTGGAAGTAGCTCTGCAGCCCTGTGACTCTAATGTAATACTGACTGTGTGTGATCTGGTGGATCCATGTCCCTGGGCACTTCCTGCTGTTGTGTTTTAGTCCGTCTTTCTTTCTTTCTTTCTTTTCTTTCTTTCTTTCTTTCTTTCTTTCTTTCTTTCTTTCTTTCTTTCTTTCTTTCTTTCTCTCTCTCTCTCTCTCTCTCTCTTTTTCTTTCTCTCTCTCTCTCCTCTCTCTTTCTTTTCTTTTCTTTTTTTTTTTTGATGGAGTCTCACTCTGTTGCCAGGCTGGAGTGCAGTGGCACGATCTTGGCTCACTGCAACCTCCGCCTCCCGGGTTCAAGCGATTCTCCTGCCTCAGTCTCCCGAGTAGCTGGGATTACAGGTGCCCGCCACCACACCCGGCTAATTTTGTATTTTTAGTAGATTCAGGGGTTCTCCATGTTGGTGAGGCTGGTCTTGAACTCCTGACCTCAAGTGATCTGCAAGCCTTGGCCTCCCAAAGTACTGGGATTGCAGGCATGAGTCACCCCACCCCACCTTTTTTCTTCTTCTTTTTTTTTTTTTTTTCTGAGATAAGAGTCTGGCTCTGTCACCCAGGCTGGAGTGCATTGGTGCAATTTCGGCTCACTGCAATCTCCATCTCCCAGGTTCAAGCGATTCTCCTGCCTAAATCTCCCGAGTAGCTGGAATTACAGGCGCCTGCACTAAGCCTGGCTAATTTTTTCTATTTTTATTTTTATTTTTTTCTTTTGAGACAGAGGTTCGCTCTTATTGCCCAGGCTGGAGTTCAATGGCACGATCTTGGCTCACCACAACCTCTGCCTCCCAGGATGAAGCAATTCTCCTACCTCAGCCTCCCAAGTAACGGGGATTTCAGGCATGCGCCACCATGCCTGGCTAAAATTGTATTTTTGGTAGAGATGGGGCTTCTCCATGTTGGTCAGGCTACTCTCAAACTCCCAACGTCAGGTAATCCTCCTTCCTCGACCTCCTAAAGTGCTGAGATTACAGGCGTCAGCCACCCCACCTGGCCTAATTTTTTGTATTTTTCGTAGAGACAGATTTTCACTATGTTGACCAGGCTGGTCTCGAACTCCTGACCTCGTGATCTGCCCGCCTTGGCCTCCCACAGTGCTGAGATTACAGGCGTGAGCCACTGCGTCCGGCTTTTTTTTTTTTTTTTTTTTGAGATGAAGTCTCGCTCTGTCACCCAGGCTGGAGTGCAGTGGCGCCATCTCGGCTCACTACAAGCTCTGCTTCCCGGGTTCATGCCATTCTCTTGCCTCAGTCTCCCCAGCAGCTGGGACTACAGGCGCCCACCACCATGCCCAGCTAACTTTTTGTATTTTTAGTAGAGATGGGGTTTCACCATGTTATCCAGGATGGTCTTGATCTCCTGACCTCGTGATCCGCCCACCTCGGCCTCCCAAAGTGCTGGGATTACAGGCATGAGCCACCGTGCCTGGCCTTTTT
>NW_016804637.1:694925-704923 GCF_001698545.2 Rhinopithecus bieti
AGGCTTGAGCCACCGCGCCCGGCCTCTTTTTTTTTTTTTTTTGAGACAAAGTCTTGCTCTGTCGCACAGGATGGTGTCAAAATCCTGGGCTCAAGCGATCCTCCTGCCTTGGCCTCCAAAAGTACTGGGATTACAGGAATGAGCCACAGCATCCAGCTTTCCTGTTCTCATGGGTGTGATATGTTATCTCTCCCTCTTTTTCTCTCCTTTCTTTTTTTTGAGATGGAGTCTCGCTCTGTCACCCAGGCTGGAGTGCAGTGGTGCGATCTCAGCTCAGTGCAACCTCCGCCTCCTGGGTTCATGCCATTCTCCTGCCTCAGCCTCCCAAGTAGCTGGGATTACAGGCATGTGCCACCATGCCCAGCTAATTTTTGTATTTTTGGTGGAAATGGGGTTTCACCATGTTCGCCAGACTGGTTGCAAACTCTTTATATGAATTTGAAATTCAGGGATTCCCAAGACCCTATTTAGGGTTGATAATTTGCTAGAAAGACTCACAGAATTCATTGGAAGCTCTTGGTGCTCACAGTTATGGTTTACTACAGGGAAAGCTGCAGATGGGAATCGGCCACGGGAAGAGGCTCACAGGGTAGCATCTAGGATGATTCCAGATGCAGTTTCCAGTAGTCCCCTCTATGGAGCTGTGGAAGCATGAACTCCTCTTGGCAATGATGTGTGATGACATACATGACTCTATACTCACACTCATTGCCAGCCACAGATGCTCACCTTAGCCTTGGTGTTCAGAGTTATATGGGGCTCATCATGTATACAAATAATGGATTGATTGACTGGCTATAGGTTGATCTCAATCTCCAGGTCAACTGATACCACATGACCCAATTTCCCTATCCTAAACACATTGTCTTCCTCCCTCCCTATTTCCCTCTCTCTCTCTTTCTTTTTGACAGGGTCTCATTCTGTTACTCTCAGGCTGGAGTGCAGTGGGATGATCTCATCTCACTGCAACCTCTGCTTCCCAGGTTCAAGTTATTCTCATACTTTAGCCTCCCAAGTAGCTGGGATTACAGGCATGCACCAACACACCCAGCTAAATGTTTGTGTGTTTTTTTAGTAGAGATGGGGTTTTGTCATGTTGGGCAGGCTGGTCTCAAACTCCTGACCTCAGGTAATCTACCACCTTGGCATCCCAAAATGCTGGGATTACAGGTGTGAGCCACTGTGCCCAGCTCCTGCATTTTATTTCTTTATTCCTTTTTTTTTTTGAGACGAAGTCTGGCTCTGTCACCCAGGCTGGGATGTGTAGCAGTGCAATCTCGGCTCACTGCAACCTCTGCCTTCTGAGTTCAAGTGATTCTCCTGCCTCAGCCTCCCAAGTAACTGGGATTACAGGCGTGTGCCACCATACCCCGCTAATTTTTTTTTGTTTTTTGAGATGGAGCTGGAGTGCAGTGGCGCGATCTCGGCTCACTGCAAGCTCCGCCTCCCAGGTTCATACCATTCTCCTGCCTCAGCCTCCCGAGTAGCTGGGACTACAGGCGCCTGCCACCACGGCCGGCTCATTTTTGTTTTTGTTTTTTGTTTTTTTTTTAGTAGAGATGGGGTTTTACCGTGTTAGCCAGGATGGTCTCGATCTCCTGACCTCATTATCCTCCCGCCTCGGCCTCCCAAAGTGCTGGGATTACAGGCATGAGCCACTGCACCCAACCAACTTTTTTGTATTTTTAGTAGAGACGAGGTTTTGCTATGTTGGCCAGGCTGGTCTCAAACTCCTGACCTTAGGTGATCAGCCCACCCCGGCCTCCCAAAGTGCTGGGATTACAGGCATGAGCCACTGTGCCCAGCCCCTGCATTTTATTTCAATGGAAGAATGTCTAACTTAATTTTCCCACAAATGGTTTCCAGATCAACTCTCACTCGGGGCAAACACCACATCAGGCCTCTGGAAGTAACCACAGATTAGTGCAGCTGGGAAATGGGTAACGCCCACCTGATAGAGAAAGGAGGTTCTCGCTCCCTCTAGTGTTCACCACACACTACGGATGTCCTGCTTTTACCCTGTAAGGCGAACAGTAATACCTACCATGTCAGCTTTGAAATGACCAAGATGTCACTAAGTAGGTGGGTGAATAAACTAACTGGGGTCCATGCAGACAATGGAATATATTCCGTGAGATAATATATTACACTAGAAAAGAACTAGCTGCTCAGAAGGCTGAGGTTGGAGGATCACTTGAGCCCAGGGGTTCGAGACAAGCCTGAGACTACATCTCTACGGGAAAAAAAAAATTAGCTGGGAGTGGTGGCACATGCCTGTAGTCCCAGCTATTCAGAAGGCTGAGGCAGGAGAATCGCTTGAACCCGGCAGGCGGAGGTTGCAGTGAGCCGAGATTGCGCCACTGCACTCCAGTCTGGTGACAGAGTGAGACTCCATGTCAAAAAAAAAAAAAAAAAAAAAGTCTGGGCGCGGTGGCTCACGCCTGTAATTTCAGCACTTTGGGAGGCTGAGGCGGGCGGATCACGAGGTCAGGAGATATAGACCATCCTGGCTAACACGGTGAAACCCCGTCTCTACTAAAAACACAAAATATTAGCCGAGCGTGGTGGCAGGTGCCTATAGTCCCAGCTACTAGGGAGGCTGAGGCAGGAGAATGGCCTGAATCCAGGAGGCAGAGCTTGCAATGAGCGGAGATCGCACCCCTGCACTCCAGCCTGGGCAACAGAGCGAGACTCCGTATCAAAAAAAAAAAAAAAAAAGCTCCACAGGTAGCTACCCTGTGTTCACTTTATCTTATGGAAAGTGACAATTTACTTAGGGCACCAGATGAATACATAATTGACTATCCCCCTACCTGCTCCTTTTCTGTAGGAATATGTGAATTACATGTGGATAGATTGGGGATACATTACATATATGGATTATGTTACATATGGATACACTACTCTCCCATTTGCCCTCCAGCCCACTTTTCCCCTTTAAATACCGAAGCCTTCAAAATAAGTTGTGGAGAAAGAGAGATTATGAACTGTTTCTGTGATTCTGTGTTTTTTCTCTTTCTTTTCTTTTCTTTCCTTCCTTTCCCTCCTTCCCTGCCCCACTCCTTCCTCCCTCCCTCCCTCCCTCTCTCTCTGTCGATCTCTTTCTTTCTCTCCCTCTGTTGCCCAGGCTGGAGTGCAGTGGTGCGCAGCGATTCTCCTGCCTAAGCCTCCTTAGTAGCTGGGATTACAGGCACCCGCCACCACGCCTGGCTAATTTTTGTATTTTTAGTAGAGATGGGGTTTCACCATGTTGGCCAGGGTGGTATCAAACTCCTGACCTCGGGTTATCTGCTCGTCTTGGCCTCCCAATATGCTGGGATTACAGGTGTAAACTACTGTACCTGGCCCTGTGTTTATTTCTTCCAGGCATGTCCTAAACCTTGGCAAAATGAATTTCTAATTTGATGGAGACCTGTCTCAGATACTTCAGATAGTATTCATTTTCAAATAATGAATAGCTATTCATAATCATTGCTTTGGGACAGGCGCGGTGGCTCACACCTGTAATCCCAGCACCTTGGGAGGCTGAGGCAGGCAGATCACGAGGTCAAGAGATCGAGGCCATCCTGGCCAACATGCTGAAACTCTGTCTCTACTAAAAATACAAAGATTAGCTGGGCGTGGTGGCATGCACTTCTAGTCCCAGCTACTTGGGAGGCTGAGGCAGGAGAATCGCTTGAACCTGGGAGGTGGAGTTTGCAGTGAGCCAAGATTGTGCCACTGCACTCCATCCTGGCAACAGAGCGAGGCTCCATCTCAAAAAAAAAAAAAAAAAGAAAAGAAAAGAAAAAAATTGTCGCTGTGGCCTGCCACAACATGGAAAAGGAACACAGCATCATTGTGGCTGCCCTGAGGGAAACCTCAAAAGGCAAGTCCAGGATGTCTTCTATGGATGGCTGTGAATTCCCCAGAAACTGCTTCTGGTAGGACATGGTTGTGAACCAATGTTCTTCTGAAAAGGAATTTGGAGGGAACAGATCGTATTCTAGTCAACAGTTTGCAAACTGAAGAGACACAGCGTTTGGTATAAAATGCAGGTGCATTCCAGAGAACAAAGGGAGGGTTCAGGTTTTTTTTGTTGTTGTTGTTTGTTTGTTTTTTTTTTTTTTGTGAGACGGAGTCTGCTCTGCCACCCAGGCTGGAGTGCAGTGGTGCAATCTGAGCTCACTGCAACCTCTGCCTCCTGGGTTCAAGCAATTCTCCTGCCTTAGCCTCTGGAGGGTTCAGATTTTATAGCAAAAATTCCAGCCCCAGGTTCCCAATCAAGTCTGTTTATGCAAATGAGGGAGTCAAACTTGTCTAGTTCTGATTGGTCGACACATCTGAGTTCTGACTAATTGGCCCAGGAGGCCTCTGAATGTCCAAAAGTTAAAACAGAGTTGTGAGTTTTGGGGCAACTCAGAATACATGTGTGACCTCTATTCAGCAAATGGTTGCTTGGGTCTATTTAAAATTGAGCCCACTCTGCCACTCCAGGCCCATCTTGAAGGACTGGCTCTTTCAGGTTTATATTTGTTCACCCGGTGAATCAGTAACAGCATCTGTGAGATGCCTGTGGCTCACCAGCTACAAATAAGATTGCAAGAACAAAAGAACTGGCTTCTTTGCACAACCATTAATGAAACGATTGACCTGGGCACCCATCAAAAGTGATAAAATCGGGTCAGGCACAGTGGCTCACGCCTGTAATCCCAGCACTTTGGGAGGGTGAGGCAGGTGGATCACTTGAGGTCAGGAGTTCGAGACCAGCCTGGCCAACATGGTGAAACCCTGTCTCTACTAAAAATACAAAAATTAGCCGGGTGTGGTGGCAGGTGTCTGTAATGTAATCCCTGCTACTCAGGAGGCTGAGGCAGGAGAATCACTTGAACTCAGGATGGGGAGATTGTACTGAGCTGAGATCGTGCCACCGCACTCCAGCCTGGGCAACAGAGTGAGATTCTGTCCCAAAAAAAAAAAAAAAAAAAAAAAAAAAAAGCCAGGCGCGGGGCCTCAAGCCTGTAATCCCAGCACTTTGGGAGGCCGAGACGGGCGGATCACGAGGTCAGGAGATCAAGACCATCTTGGCTAACACGGTGAAACCCCATCTCTACTAAAAAATACAAAAAAAAAACTAGCCGGGCGAGGTGGCGGGCGCCTGTAGTCCCAGCTACTCCGGAGGCTGAGGCAGGAGAATGGCGTAAACCGGGGAGGCGGAGCTTGCAGTGAGCTGAGATTTGGCCACTGCACTCCAGCCTGGGCGACAGAGTGGGACTCCGTCTCAAAAAAAAAAAAAAAAAAGGTGGTTTTCTGCAACACATCAAAAGTGTATGCATAGGGGGCACTCTTCTAGGTTAAAAGAGACTTAAGAGGCAGAGAGCAGTGTCTCACGCGTGTAATCCCAGTACTTTGGGAGGCCAATGCGGATGGATGGATCACTCGAGGTCAGGAGATTCGGGACCATGCTGGCCCTAACATGATGAAACTCCATCTCTCTTTTTTTTTTTTTTTTTTTTTTTTTGAGGACGGAGGGTCTCGCCTCTGTCGCCCCAGGGCTGGAGGTGCAGTGGCCGGATCTCAGTCACTGCAAGGCTCCGCCCTTCCCCGGGTTTACGCCATTCTCCTGGCCCTCCAGCCTCCCGAGTTAGCTGGGAACTTACAGCGCGCCCGGCCACTTCGCCGGGCTTAGTTTTTGATATTTTTTAGTTAGGAGAACGGGGGTTTTCACCGTGTTAGCCAGTTATGGTCTCGATCTCACTGACCTCGTGATCCGCCGCGCCCTCTCGGCCTACCCAAAGTGCTGGGGATTACGCCCGGCCTCATCTCTACTAAAAATACAAAAAAAAATTAGCCCAGCGTGGTAGCGGGCGCCTGTAGTCCCAGCTACTCGGGAGGCTGAGGCAGGAGAATGGCGTGAACCCGGGAGGCGGGCGGCGCATGCAGTGAGCCGAGATCACACCACTGCACTCCAGCCTACACGACAGAGCCAGACTCCGTCTTTTTTTTTTTTTTTGAGATGGAGTCTCGCTCTGTCTCCCAGGCTGGAGTGCAGTGGCCCGATATCGGCTCACTACAACCTCCACCTCCCAGGTTCAAGCGATTCTTCTGCCTCAGCGCCCCGAGTACCTGGGACAACAGGCATCCGCCACCACTCCTGGTTAATTTTTGTATTTTCACCATATTGACCAGGCTGGTCTCGAACTCCTGACCTTGTGATCCGCCCGCCTTGGCCTCCCAAAGTGCTGGGATTATAGGTGTGAGCCACCGCGCCTGGCCCAGACTCCGTCTTAAAAAAAAAAAAGAGAGAGACTTCACGTTGGGCGCAGTGGCTCACACCTGCAATCCCAGCACTTTGGGAGGCCAAGGAGGGAGGATCACCTGAGGTCAGGACTTAGAGACCAGCCTGGCCAACTTGACAAAACCCCGTCTCTACTGCAAATACAAAAATTAGCTGGGTGTGGTGGTGGGCGCTTGTAATCTCAGCTACTCAAAAGATTGAGGCAGGGAGAATCACTTGAACCCAGGAGGCAGAGGCGGCAATGAACTGAGATTGTGCCACTGTATTCCAGTCTGCATGACAGAGTGAGACTCCGTCTTAAAAAAAAGGAGATACTGAAAAGTCACAACCACCAAATACAATATGTGGACTTTGTTTGGATCATGAATGAAACAAACCAAGTGTAAAAGGACACTTGAGATCCGCAGGGAAATGCAGTATCAGATGATACCACATACTAATTGTGGACTTTGAGAGGTGTGACAATGCTAGTGTCATGATATAAGAAAATGAAATTATAGGCCGGATGTGGTGGCTCACACCTGTAATCCCAGCACTTTGAGAGGTCAAAGGGCGCAGATAACCTGAGGTCAGGAGTTCGAGACCAGCCTGACCAATATGGTGAAACCTCCATCTCTACTAAAAATACAAAAATTATCTGGGTGTGGTGGCGGGCACCTGTAGACCCGACTACTCAGGAGGCTGAGACAGGAGAACTGCTTGAACCTGGGAGGGAGAGGTTGCAGTGAGCCGAGATCACACCACTGCTCTCCAGCCTGGGCAACAGAGCAAGAATCTGTATCAAAAAGAAAATAAAAGAAAGAAAATGAAATTATAGGGGTAAGATGACAGGATGTCTGGGATTTGCTTTAAACTACTTTGGTTGTCAGCAGTCATGTTTGGGACCAAAAAAAAAAAGAACTTCTATTGGCTGGGTGTGGTGGTTCACGTCTATAATCCCACCACTTTGCGAACATTGCTTGAGGCCAGGAGTTCAAGATCAGCGTAGTCAACTGCAGCCTCAACTTCTCCAGCTCAGGTGATCCTCCCACCTCAGCCTCCCAAGTAGCTGGGACTATGGGCACGCACCACCACATCTGGCTAGTTTTTATATTTTTTCATAGAGACAGAGTCTCACTATGTTGCCCAGACTGGTCTCAAACTTCTAGGCTCAAGTAATCTGCCTCTCTCAGCCTCACAAAGTGCTGGGATTACAGGTGTAAGCCAGGGCACACCCAGCTCATCTTATACATATTGACCGATGTCTCATGTCTCCCTAAAATGTATAAAAGTGAACTATGCCCCAACCACCTTGGGCACATGTTCTCAGGATCTCCTGAGGGCCGTGTCACAGGCCATTGGTTACTCATATTTGGCTCGGAATAAATATCTCCAAAGATTTGCAGAGTCTGGGCCGGGTGCAGTGGCTCATGCCTGTAATCCCAGCACTTTGGGAGGCCGAGGTGGGTGGATCAGCTGAGGTTGGGAGTTTGAGAGCAGCCTCACCAACATGGAGAAACCCCATCTCTACTAAAAATACAAAACACTAGCCGGGTACGGTGGCACATGCCTGTAATCCCGGCTACTTGGGAGGCTGAGGCAGGAGAATCGTTTGAACCCGGGAGGCGGAGGCTGCGGTGAGCCAAGATCGCGCCATTGCACTCCAGCCTGGGCAACAAGAGCAAAACTCTGTCTCAAAAAACAAAACAAACCAAAAATTCGGAGTCTGAATCTTTTTTTGGACATAACTAGGTAAAGGTGTAGGTTCCAGAGATGAAAGTGGCCCCTCCCTGGGGCCTTGGCTTCTGCCATCATCTATCCAATTCCAAGGTGCAGTAAACAGGTGCAAGTAGAAGCTGCAAAACCTCCACTTGCTCCTGAACCTACAGTGAGCCATTCCCACGAGGGCTAAGTAAGGCAGGGTGGAGCCAGTCACGTTCTGTCTCTAAACTAAGTCTCTGATGCCCTCTGCTGGTCTTTCTAATCACAACCATGGGATATATACCTTTTTTTTTTTTTTTTTTTTTTTTTTTTTTTTTTTTTTTTTAAAGACGGAGTCTTGCTCTGTTTCCCAGGCTGGAGTGCAATGGCACCGTCTTGGCTCACTGCAACCTCAGCCTCCCAGGTCCAAGCGATTATCCTGCTTCAGCCTCCTGAATAGCAGGGATTACAGGCACCCACTACCATGCCCAGCTTTTAAAAATATTTTTAGTGAAGACAGGGTTTTGTCATGTTGGTCAGGCTGGTCTTGAACTCCTGAACTCACGTGATCCTCCAGCCTCGGCCTCCCAAAGTGCTGGGATTACAGGCATGAGTCACCACGCTTGGCCAAAAGATACTTTTCTTTTTTTTTTTTTTTTTTGAGACGGAGTCTCGCTCTGTCGCCCAGGCTGGAGTGCAGTGGCCGGATCTCAGCTCACTGCAAGCTCCGCCTCCCGGGTTTACGCCATTCTCCTGCCTCAGCCTCCCAAGTAGCTGGGACTACAGGCGCCCGCCAACTCGCCCGGCTAGTTTTTTGTATTTTTTAGTAGAGACGGGGTTTCGCTGTGTTAGCTAGGTTGGTCTCGATCTCCTGACCTCGCGATCCACCCATCTCGGCCTCCCAAAGTGCTGGGATTACAGGCTTGAGCCACCGCGCCCGGCCGAAAAGATACTTTTCAAAGAACGTGCTGGAGGACAACTCCTGGGCTAAGCTGGAAAGCAGAAATAATTAAAGCTAACCAATAATATTTTATTTCTTTGGGAGGGGAGGCTGAGGCAGGATAATCACTTGAGCCCAGGAGTTTGAGATCAGCCTGGGCAACATAGTGAGATCTCATCTCTACAAATAACTTAAAAAATTAGCCAGTATGGTGGTGTGTGTCTGTGGCCCCAGCAGCTTGGGAGGCTGAGGTGGGAGGATTGCTTGAATCCAAGAGGTCAAGGCTGCAATGAGCCGTTACTGCACTCCAGCCTGCGTGACAGAGCGAAACCCTATCTCCAGATCTTCCCCACCCCGCCCCACCTGTTTTCAAGGGAGAACTCGGATCGGGTGCAGTGATGCCCACCTGTAATTCAGCACTCTGGGAGGCCAAGGTGGGATCATTTGAGCTCAGGAGTTCGAGAACAGCCTGGGCGACAAAGAGAAACCCCATCTCTACAAAAACATACACAAAAGTTAGCTGGGCATGGTGGCTCCCACCTGTAGTCTCTGCTACTTGGGAGCCTGAGGTGGGTGGACAGCTTGAGTCCAAGGAGGTCGAGGTTGCAGTGAGCCGAGATTGCACCACTGCACTCCACCCTGGGCGAGAGAGTGAGACCGTCTCAGAAAACAAGGTGTGGGGGAGAACGCAGAAATGTTCATATTAGATTCACCTGTCGCTTGGATCTGAGCAGGAAGCGTGCCTTGGCTCTATCCTATCACATGTTGGGCCCTCCCTAAACGGTGGCTCTGCACCACTAGGCAGGGTGCGTCAGCCCCCTGCAACCACTTAGGAAGGTCAGGGCGTGGATTCAGAGCCATCATCTTCTCCACACAGCCACACGATGGACTGTGAATGCCTACTCCGTACAAAGTGCTTTAGTCAGCTTTTACATTTTTCTGACAAGCCCACACTTAAGAGATAAGGAGCTCAGCCAGGCGCAGTGGCTCAAGCCTGTAATCCCAGCACTTTGTGAGGCCGAGACGGGCGGATCACGAGGTCAGGAGATCGAGACCATCCTGGCTAACACGGTGAAACCCCGTCTCTACTAAAAAATACAA
>NW_016804637.1:708543-729057 GCF_001698545.2 Rhinopithecus bieti
GGTCTCGATCTCCTGACCTCGTGATCCGCCCGTCTCGGCCTCCCAAAGTGCTGGGATTACAGGCTTGAGCCACCGCGCCCGGCCTTATTTATTTATTTTTTTGAGACGGAGTCTCACTCGTCACCCAGGCTGGAGTGCAGTGGTGCAATCTTGGCTCACTGCAAGCTCCACCTCCCGGATTCACGCCATTCTCCTGCCTCAGCCTCCTGAGTAGCTGGGACTACAGGCACCCGCCACCATGCCCGGCTAATTTTTTGAATTTTTAGTAGAGACGGGGTTTCACCATGCTAGCCAGGATGGTCTCGATCTCCTGATGTCGTGATTCACCTGCCTCGGCCTCCCAAAGTGCTGGGATTACAGGCTTGAGCCACCATGCCCAGCCACTTATTTTACTTTTTGAGACAGAGTTTCACTCTGTTGTCCAGGCTGGAGTGCAGTGGCACCATCATGGCTCAATGCAGCATTGAACTCCCAGGCTCAGGTGATCCTCCCACCTCAGCCTTCCAACTAGCTGGGACTACAGACATGGTCCACTATGTCTGGCTAATTTTTCTATGTATATATATTTTCAATTCTCATTCAACACCTTTGGTAAATTTTTGTATTTTTTGTAGAGACGGGGTTTCACCATCTTGCCCAGGCTGGTGTTGAACTCCTATGCTCAAGTGATTCACCTGCTTTACCCTTCCAAATATTTTAGTTTTTGAGAAAGGTCTCACTATGTTGCCTAAACTGGTCTTGAACTCCTGATCTCAAGCAATCCTCCTACCTCAGCCTCCCAAAGAGCTGGGAATGGCAAAAATGTTACTTATCAAAATGAAAGGGCGGGTGTGGTAGTTCACTCCTATAATCCCAGCACTTTGGGAGTGCAAGGCAGGCGGATCACCTGAGGTCAGGAGTTCAAGACCAGCCTGGCCAACACAGTGAAACCCCATCTCTATTAAAAATACAACAATTTGCCGGGCGTGTTGGCACATGCCTGTAATCCCAGTTACTCCAGAGGCTGAGGCAGGAGAATCGCTTGAACCTGGAAGGCAGAGGTTGCAGTGAGCCGAGATGGCGCCACTGCACTCCAGACGGGGAGACAGAGCAAGACCCTGTCTCAAAAAACAAAAACAAAAACAAACAAAAAACAAAACAAAACGAGAGAGAATAGATCATAGAATAAAAGCATTTCAGCTCAAATTTTATTTAGTTCATTATTATTATTTTTTGTAGCGTCGGAGTCTTGCTATGTTACTCGGGCTGGCCTCAAGGGATCCTCTTGCCTCAGTTTGCAAAATGCTGGGATTACAGACGAGCATCACCACGCCAGGCCACAACCCGAACTTTAAAAAGAAAATCTAAGTGGTCTTAGAAGAGTTTGCAAGTCACCTGACCAGTGTGGTACCTCCTTAAGGAGGGCCTCGGAGGCCTAATGAAAAAGGCTTATATAAAAGGTTCATGACCAGCTCTGCCAGTGATGAACATGTGTTAAGTCGTTCTGCTGTCCCAACTCCTGGACCAAGGTGGCTCGGAATTAGCTTCAGCTAATACACAACAAAGACGGGGGGCAGAAAGGCTCCCCAAACTTGCGCAAATCCAGTGAGAAAACACTTTGCACATCATCTGTCTCAGTTGTTCTGCAGGTGAGGCACACTCACAGCTGCACTCCCCCAGGCAAGCAGTTGGCCAGGACTCGGGGGGCTCAGGGTTTCATCTCGGGGCCTCTGCCTGCACCAGGGAGTGGGCCTGGCTCAGGGTGAGCCTGTCCTTTTTTTCCTTCTGCAAGACCTGCTCCTCCCACAGCGCCTGGTCCACCTGATCGTCGGTGAGCACGACAGGCTTGTACTTCTCATCGAAGAGTCGCTCGTTGGTCTCGGAATGCAGCTGCTGCGGCCCGACCACCCGCAAACGCGCCGGCAGGTGCAGGAATTCGTCGTCGTTGATGTCGCAGTCGCGCATCCGGGCCCCCAGCACCCACCAGCGACCCACGAAGCCCACGTCCAGGACCCGGCCGGGGAAGTCGGTCCAGCGGGGCTGCAGGTAGCGACAGCGCGCCTGGTAGAGGCTGGCCTGGGCGTCGAAGGGCGCCTCGTACACCAGGGAGCAGAGCCCCAGGTTGACGTGGCGCAGGCGGCCACGGCCCCGCAACCAGAGCAGCCGCTGCACGAAGGCTTCGGACTCGCGGTTGCGGGTGGCCGGCGCCAGCAGCAGGAGGGTCCCCGACGCCTCCAGCAGCGCCTCCTCGAAAGCACCCTCGCTCGGCGCCAGCGTGAAGCAGGCCGCCGCGCCGCCCAGCAGCCCCACATACACGGCCGCGCGCCCCGGCCGGGCACTAGCCTCCGCCGCCGCGTCCCTGCAGGCCTCGGCGTAGTCCCGGAGCAGCGCGCGGGCCCAGGACCCTGAGGGGAGAGGAGCGCGGTAACAGTGATCCGGCCGCGGCGGCCACCCACCCTGCCGCCTTCCGCTGCTACTCACCCAGCCGCGCCCACACTCCCGGTTTCGCCGCTGCAGGGTCGCCCGCCTCTGCGCGGCGCCGGGACCAAAATCTCCTCAGAGCCGCCGCGGCCATCCTCTTCCGTCTTGGGGGTCCTTGCTCCGGGAAGAAACTCTTGACACCCGAAGTTAAGAGCCCGGGAGGCTCTTCTGCGCAAGCGCCAACTTTACCGGAAGTGGCTTCCCAACGGGAAAGGATAGAAAGAGGACCGGCGCCGGATGTTGCTGTCCGATCGGGGTCGGGTAGGCTCTGACGGGTAGGCAAGCTGCGCAGTCGCACAGAGCCCCAGCCACGCCGGCCCAGGTGGCCTCCGGTGAGGGGGGCGGAGCGCACCTGTGGCGACGGGGCGACGAGTTCAAGCCTCCGTGGGTGCAGCTGGCCGCCAGGTAGGGCTGGGGGCCGAGGGACTGGCGTGGGGGGAGCGTGCCTGACCGGTCTTGTCCTCAGCGAGGCATGCGGAGACGCCCCTGAACGACCATGGCATCGGCTGACGACCTGACCTTCCACGGTGAGTGCGGCCACGACGAGGCCGGATCTCCTACTCCTGCCCCTTGCCAGAACCTCCCCCCCCCATGCGGCTTCCAACTTCTCTACCCCAAATCCTAGGCGGCTGTGAACCCTGACCCAGGAGTGAGACCCATCCCTGACTCGAACCCCGCCCCCGCCCTGAACTCAGACCTCAAACCCGAGCCTCATGTCCCCAGACCCTGACCCCATCCCAGGGCCAACCCTAAGTTGCAGTTCCACTTTAGGAGGAAGGGAACAGACGCCCTCCGGATGCCTCCAAACTGAGGAAGTTGGGCCCCACCTTGGGGGAGATCAATGGCTCAGCAGAGCCTCCGCCCCCAGATGAGCATTGATTTGGCTGGAGCCCAGTCGAATTCTTTCCACCCCTCAAGCGTGCGTGTGTCCCATATCCCTCCTCCACAGAATTCGAGGAAGCCACTAATCTTCTGGCTGAGACCCCAGATGCAGCCACAACCAGCAGAAGTGATCAGCTGACCCCACAAGGGCACGTGGCTGTGGCCGTGGGCTCAGGTGGCAGCTATGGAGCCGAGGATGAGGTGGAGGAGGAGAGTGACAAGGCTGCGGTGAGTCCCTGTGTCCTGCCTCTGTGCAGCCCCGGCTGATCCAGCCTGTCGGGGCAGGCACTGAATGCCCGCAATGTGCAGCTCCTGCAGGAGCAGCAGCAGCAGCCCGGATTCTGGACCTTCAGCTACTATCAGAGCTTCTTTGACGTGGACACCTCACAGGTCAGGCCTGGGGAAGCAGGTGGGGTGGGGCTCAGAGTTACGCTCAGGGTTCAGCCACACTTTCCCTGGGCAGGGTGCTGGTGATGGCGAGTGCTGGTGAAGGAACTGTGGTGCTCTCAAAGGGTTATGGTGGGACTGGTTATGGATCGGGACTGTAAGGAACACAGGGACACACACATGCGCGTTGGGTTAGAGAAAGCCTCCTGTGGAGGTGACGGAATTGGCTGAAACCTAAAATAAAGGAGAAGGAAACGCTTCCCCGGGAATGGGGGTGGGAGGGGAGCTGAAGTATGTTCGCAGGCAAAGGGAACACGCATATGGCAGAAAACAAGAGGCTGGGGGGCAGTAGCTCCTACCTGCAAAATCCCAGCACTTCGGGGACCGAGGTGGGCAGATCACCTGAGTCAGGAGTTCAACGACCACATCCTGGGCAAAACGCGTGAAACCTCGTCTCTACTAAAAATACAAAAAATTATCTGAGCATGGGCGGGCGCCTGTTAGTCACTGCTACTTGGGAGGTCCTGAGGCAGAGAATGGCGTGAACCGCAGGGAGGCGGAGCTCACAGTGAGCTGAGATGGGGCGACCTACACGGCCAGGCCTGGGTGAGCAGAGCGAGACTCGTCTCAAAACAAAAACAAGACGGCGGCGGCATGGTGGCTCACCACCGGTAATCCTAGTATTTGGAGGGGCTGAGGTGGGCATAGTACGCTGAGGTCAGTAAGTCGAGACCAGCCTGGTCAACATGGCGAAACCTGTCTCTGACTAAAATAACAAAAATTAGTCACGCCGTGTGGCTCAAACCTCGTAAACGTCCAGCTACCCAGGTGGCTGAGCCAGGAAGTTGCTGAGCCCGGATAGCAGAGGTTGCAGTGAGCGGAGATCGTGTCGCTCAGCACTCTATCCCTCCAGGCTGGCCGACCAGAGTGAGACTGTTCTAAAAAAAAAAAAACAACAAAAAAAAAAAAGAGGGAAAGGCTGAGTTCTTTCAAGTGGGGCATGGAGAGAGGAGGATGGAGGTCAGCAGGGAAGGAGCCTCTCAGGACAAGGGAGAAGCTCCTGGCAGGCCTCCATCCTTGACCTCAGCCTTGCCCCCAGGTCTTGAACCGGATCAAAGGCTCACTGCTGCCCTGGCCTGGCCACAACTTTGTGCGGCACCATCTGCGGAATCGGCCGGATCTGTATGGTGAGTGAGGTGCATTCGGTTCCTTGATGGATCACTCAGCAAATGTGACCTGAGCTGCAGACGCCAGTGTACAGCTGAGGACAAATGAGTCACTCAAAGAGTGTGACTTACCTGCTGTTCAGGGAGACAGAGACATGAAGGACTGCAGAGAGTGGCGGGTAGAGAACATATAAGAGGAGCGGCCTTGCTGTTTTGCAGGGTGCAGGAGGGCAGGCCTCCCTGAGCAGGGTGAGGGAATGAGCCTTGTTGGCAACAGGAGGGGTAGTGGTAGGGGAGACCTAGGAAAAGAGGGTTCCAGAAACAGCATAAGCTTCATGGCAGGAACTTGCATGAACTGCAGGGTGGCATTACCACTGAAGCAAGTGAGCTGCAGGGAGGTCACAGGTCGGGGGATGGATCACACAGGCCTCACATGCTGTGGCAAGAAGGGATCTTTTTTTTTCCTTCGGAAAGAGTCTCGCTCTGTCACCCAGGCTGGAGTGCAGTGATGTGATCTCAGCTCACTGCAATCTTCGCCTCCTGCATTCAAGCGATTCTCCTGCTTCAGCCTCCTGAGTGGCTGAGATTACAGGCACGCACCACCATGCCCGGCTAATTTTTATATTTTTAGTAGGGATGAAGTTTCACCGTGTTAGCCAGGCTCGTCTCAAACTCCTGACCTCAGGTGATCCACCCGCCTCAGCCTCCCTGAGTGCTGGAATTAAAAGCATGAGTCACTGTACCTGGCCGAGAATGGATCTTTACGTTTTCTCAGGGTCCCTCTCATCATCATGGGTTGGGAGGGCAGAAGCCAGGAGGCTGGGATGGAGGCGGCCACATGGTGGGGACTGTGGATGTGGAGAGTGGCACTGGGTTCTGGAACATGCTGGGGAAGTAGAAGCGACTGGCTTTGTGGCTAGATAGATGGGGGTGGGGGAGTGGGAGGGTAGGAGCCAAGGCAGGCTCTAGGGATTTCTGCCTAGATAGAGTTGCCACTTATCCACAGGACCAGCTGGGCAGTGAGGGCAGAGCACCAGGGCATGGGTGAAGCCGCAGATGCCCACCTGGGAGCTTCAACTGGAGCCTGCAGTGCTCAGGGCAGAGCCCTGGGCTCTAGAGGAGGGATAAGGCCCTGGGCTTGAAGGAGGTCACACCAGGGGTGAATGCAGACATGGAAGGGGCCGAGGACTTGGCCCGGCTGCTCCCCATGGCTGAAGGGGTCAGACAGTCAAAGAGGAGGTGACAGGGGTTGAGGAATTGGCACCAATGAGGTGAGACACAGACCAAGGTGTGCAGTGCTGAGTGTTTCTGGGAGGGGGATGAACTGAGAGCCAGCACTGGGCTCAGCCACCAGGAGGCCCCCCGTGACCTGGTGAGTCAGGCAAGGTGCTTAGGAAGAGGCTGGGGTCTCAGCACAGTTCAGTCAGGACACATCTGTCTGCTTGTCCTGGGAGTGCAGGGCCCGGGACTCTGACTGTGCCCCCCATCCTCAGGCCCCTTCTGGATCTGTGCCACGTTGGCCTTCGTCTTGGCTGTCACTGGCAACCTGACGCTGGTGCTGGCCCAGAGGAGAGACCCCTCCATCCACTACAGCCCCCAGTTCCACAAGGGTAAGCAGGCGGGCAGGCCCGATGCCTGGCAGGGCCCCGGGGGGGCAGGGGGTGACTGCTTACCTTGCCCCCAGTGACCGTGGCAGGCATCAGCATCTACTGCTACGCGTGGCTGGTGCCCCTGGCCCTGTGGGGTTTTCTGCGGTGGCGCAAGGGTGTCCGGGAGCGCATGGGGCCCTACACCTTCCTGGAGACCGTGTGCGTCTACGGCTACTCCCTCTTTGTCTTCATCCCCATGGTGGTGAGTGTGGCCTGGCACGGAGTGGGTGGTGGCTGTGTGGGGACACTGGCAGGGTCACCTGCTGCCTCATTCCCATGATGGTGAGGGTGGCCTGGTGCGGAGTGGGTGGTGGCTGTGGGGACTGGCATGGTCACCTGCTGCCGTGTTGCTCCCAGGTCCTGTGGCTCATCCCTGTGCCTTGGCTGCAGTGGCTCTTTGGGGCACTGGCCCTGGGCCTGTCGGCCACCGGGCTGGTATTCACCCTCTGGCCTGTGGTCCGTGAGGACACCAGGCTGGTGGCCATGGTGCTGCTGTCTGCGGTTGTGCTGCTCCACGCACTCCTGGCTGTGGGCTGTAAGGTACGGGTCTGGGGTGGCCACAGGTGGGGCTGAGGGGCTGGGGGGGCGTGGGCCGGCCCTGCCTCTGACCCCAGGGGTCTTGTACAGTTGTACTTCTTCCAGTCGCTGCCTCCGGAGAACGTGGCTCCTCCACCCCAAATCACATCTCTGCCCTCAAACATCGCGCTGCCCCCTACCCTGCCACAGTCCATGCCCCCCTCCTAGAAAGGCCCGGGTCCCACAGGTAAGGACTGTTCCCAGCTGGGCCAAGGGGGCTGCTCTCCCACGCCCAGTCAAGGTGGGAGGTTCTGGGGACACTCCCAGACAATTCTTCTTTCAGGCAACACCTAAGTGGACCAACCCCTATGCCTGTCCTGCCCCCCAGATGATGACTGAAGGCTCCCTTGACACCTTGAGATGACTCCGCTACTTTCCAGACTTTTCTTACAAAGCAAACACTTTTATTTTCTATGCAAAGGTGATTCAGAGAATTTATATAAAGGCGGGAGAGGGGCAGCCGAGCAGGGAGCTTTGGGACAGGGCTGGGGCCCCCATATCCCCCTGGGCCACCTGCTTTCCCTCTCATGGCTCCCCTGGACAGGAGAGAGAGCCAAGGGGGCGCTCCAGCCTGGACAGCACCCGCTCCAGCTTGGGTGCACACATGGCGGGCCTGGGTCTGAGCTCCAGCATCTGAGTTTGGGGGGGTCAGAAACAGGGAAGCAGAAGGAGAAGAAAACTGCCTGTGCTGCAACACGTTTCCTTGTTTATTTTTTCTTTTTTTTTTTTTTCTGGAGGGAGAGGTCCCTGCAAGGTCCCTTCCCAGGCAGGGGAGGGACGGAAATGCCGTCACAGTAGTAGGGACTGGAGCGTCTACAAGGATGGAGGGGAGCTACTCAGGCCTAACACTAGCTACAAGGAAAAAGGACGCCTTCCGTGACAGATCTTTGAGGTGTCTGTGTCTGCCCCAAGTGGCCGGCAGTGGCCTTCCCTCCGGGCCCAAGGCCTGCAGCCACCTGCTCTAACTCTGGGTTGGGGGGTGCTGGGGGGACTGCAGGGGCTCGGGGACAGGACAGCAGCAAGAGGCAGGGGCCGAGGACGGAGGCTTTCCCGACAGTGGGGTGGGTTGTACATTCAAGTGTGAGGTGAACCCTTTGGTGGGGAGGGGGCCCCTGAAGCCTCGGCGGGGCCACCCCTCCCCGCGGCGCCTCTGAGTCTAGGGAGGGGCTGCTGGCTCGGCCCGGCCGGCCTGGCTTCACAGAGGGTCTGCGGATTGACACTGGTTCTTTTCGTAAAAAAATAAAATTAAAAAAAGCAGCATGTCACGTCCGTTGTGACCAAGGCCTGGTCGTTGAAGGGGAGGCCCCGCCTGGCCAGGCTACCTTCCCACTGGAGACAGGCAGGGGAACAGGTGCTAAGGGACCTGGCAGGCAGGGCTGGCAGGCCCCATGGCGCCTGTTCCAACAGATGACAATCCCAGGTCAGGGTGGAGTGGGCAGGAGGGGGACGAGGGCTCCCATGACATGATTTTGTGTAAAATATGGCAGCGACACACGCTCAGGGCTGGGAGGTGGGGGTTAGGTTGGGGATGGCGGCAACATCGTGTAAAAAAGTGTCCCAGTTCCCATAGCAAAGAGGGCTGTGACTGGGTGTTCGGGCTTCTCCAGTACAAGGGGGAAAGCCGCCCGGCGGGGGGGCGGGCGGGGACATCATTTGGTTTCCTGGTGCTGTCAGTCCGTGGGGCAGGCCCCTAGCTCCCGTAGTGCATGGTGTTGGTCGGGATGGACATGGGTGACGCCATGGAGATGGCAGGGCCGCCCATGGTGAACTGGCTGTTGACTGCATAATGGGCACTGGTGCCGCCACCACCGCTGCCCTGGGCGCCGGAGGACCCTGTGGGGCAGGCGATGGCAGTGAGGGGCTGCCCTGGCCCACCCAGCCCCCAGGCAGAGTCAGAGAGAGAGAGAAAGGGCAAGAGGGCAGGCGGGCGGCCGGACAGAGGATGGCAACTCACGCTAGCTCGGCCCCCATGGGCCCTGCCCCCACCACCTCATTACCTTGGACAATCCCCGTGCTCATTATGGAGCCCATCCGGGAGTGGGTGTGATTGACAATCCCCGTGTTGGCTGCGCAGCAAGAGGGAGGAAAGAAGGAAGGGAGACGGCGTCACCGCCCCCAGCCACCCAGCCCATGCGCAGCAGCAGGCTGCAGAGCGAGGCAGAGAGGACGGAGGGACTCGGCCGAGAGCCCCCTGGAAGAGGAAAAGGCGAAAGGACCAAGCACAGGCCGACCCTGCTTGCCACAGGCCCTTCCCGGCCTCTGGGCAGTCCTGGGCACAGCTCTCTGCTGCCCCTGGCCCTGGGGGACACTCACCTAAAGGAATCAGGTTGTTGTGGCCCACGCTGGAGCCACTGGCAATAACACTGCTCAGGTCGTAGGCGGTCGGCATCCCTGTGCCCAGAGAGGGAGACGTCAGGGCTGGAGGCACAGGGGCCAGGCCTGGGGTGAGGGCGGCCTCCCGGGTTGGCTGGGCATTGGGGTGTGCCCTGCTCACCTGCCACGGCCATCCCGCTGCTGAGGTTGTAGGTGCTGCCCGTGTTCCACATGTTTTCCGAGGGAGATGTGTAGTGGGAGCCGGGTGGGGGTGAGGGTGTCGTGCCCGTGTATCTGTGACAGAGACAGAGCCATGGGCAGGGGCAAGGGGGCTGCAGGGCCAGGGCGCCCCACCCCTGCAGGTAGGGTGCCCCTCCTACCTGAAGAAGGGGTTTTTCAGATCCAGGAGGTTACTGGACTTAGAGCCGGTCTGGTCCACCTGGGCCACAATACTGATGTCGTAGCTCTGTCTGTGGAGAGGGTGCAGGCTGCGGCGTGAGTGGCTGGGCAGATGGACCCCTGCCCCCCCCCCACCAGCCCCAGGGAGCAGTCACACCTCTTGTTGGCAATAAGCAGACATGTCCCTGAGAGCGTGTCCCCTGCCTTGGCGAACAGTGGTGACTGGAACAGGCACCGCACCTGGTACCAGTGAGTCAGGGGCTCTGTCGGGGCTGTGGACAGCCACACGGTCATTCTGTGGAGCAGGGACAGGCACGTACTTGACTGGGCCAGCGCCATCACTGGAGCCACCACCTTGTATGCCTTGAGTCCTCCCCAAGCACCTGCCCCCTCTGCCAGGGACCCCTGGGACCCTGGAGCAGAGACGGGCTGGCCCCCAGGCATTCCCAGACACATACATGAGCAGGCATACATGTACACACGAGGGACCTGCGGCCAAGAGATCCCTACTCACCCTGACGTGTGCCAAGAGACAGACACAGGCCCATGAGGGACAGACACTGGGAACACAGGACACAGGACACACACACACCACACACACACCCCACCCACAACAGTCTCTTGCTCTGAGACGGGCTCTCACTCCCATTGGAAGGGATGGTGGAACCTGGAGCCATGTTCCACCCTCCCAGTCAGGTTGCAGCTGCAGGAAGCCCTGGGAGTGGGGAGGAGGGAGCACGGGCTGCTCTGCGGCACTCACATGGAGCCGATGAAAGCAACGTCAAACCAGAAAGCCAGGCCATGGACCAGCCCTGAATGCAGCATGTGGAATTTGAATGGGATTTCTATCCTGGAAGGCAAAGGGCAGTGGCTGCTGGGGAAGCCAGACAGGCGCTGCCAAGAGAGAAGAGGGGGTGCCAGGTGCAGAGGCCCGGGGTCCCCGCCCACCACCTGCCCTGGGACGGCAGGATGCCAGTGGCCCTGACCTTCGTCCTGAGGCAGGCCTAGGAGGATGGAGTGTGGGTGCCGGTACCTGTGCAAATCTCCTTCTTTGGCTTCTAAGAAGTTCACCGTGTACTTGACAGACTTGGCCATCAGGATCCGGATGTCAAATGTGTCCTAGGAGAGAAAACAGGTGTGACCTGGCATCTGGTGCCAAGGCCGACATAGAAGGGGAGAACCCTGCCCCTCCCCCCACGTCTGGCCACGGCTTCTAGGCTGTGCAGCTAAAACTAGCTTGATCTTCTCAGACACGCTGCGAGGAGGGTGAACTGGCACAACACCACCAAGGGCAATTAGGTGACAGCTCTCAAAATGACAAGTGTTTATCCACATAAAAGATTTGGCACTACAGGAATTTAACCTCCAGATACATGAATACATCAACAAACTTACATGTATAATTACAGATTGTCCGTGGTAGCGACACACTGGAAACCATCTAATTAAACTAATGATGGCTCACCCATCAAAGACCATGCAGATGTGAGAAAGAATGAAGAGGCTCTTTATAAACAGATGGGGAAAGATCTCCAAGTTAAATCATTAAGCAAGTTAACCAAAAAAGCAAGTTAAAGAACTAGGTGCTAGGCGGGTGTGGAATTGCATGCCTGTAACTCCAGCTACTCAGGAGGCTGAGGCAGGAGGATCACTTAAGCCCAAGACTGTGAATCAAGCCTGGGAAACACAGGGAGACCCTGTCTCTTAAAAACATCATCAACAACAACACTGTTGCTGCTGTCCACTCCCAGCGACGTTTGTATCTGACTAACACACCTGCCATGAACTATGTCAACCAAATAAAATATAAAAAAAGAATAAACCAGTTGTTGGCAGCACTGGTAACCAACCAGAGCAGCCAGGACTTTGGGGATCAAGCTCCTGGAAAGGAGGGAAGTGCCGTTTCTGGAGGGAGCCCTTTCTGGCCTCTGCCTTTTCCCCATGGGGAGGGCAGAAAACGGCCACCTCGACCTTTCAGCAGCTTCCCTGGGTGGGGAAAGCAAAATGGGAGCTCAAGGTTACCAAGGCAGCTTGGACTCAAGGGGCTGTGATGTCAAAGCAAAGGGCAATAAGTGCAGGAGGGCGAGGTGGGTGGTGCACACTCAGTGCACTTGTGAAATTGGCCAACTCCTGAGCTTCAAGTGGGGCAGGGCATCAGAGGCTAAGACACCAAGCAGAAAGCTGCTAATAAGAGGCTTAAGGCCAGGTGCAGTGGCTTACACCTATAATCCCAGCACTTTGGGAGGCCAAGGCGGGCGGATCACCTGAGGTCAGGAGTTTTAAGACTAGCCTGGGTAACACAGTAAGGCCCCACGTCTACAAAAAAATAAATTGGCTGGGCATGGTGGCACACTCCCATAGTCCCAGCTACTTGGGAGGCTGAGGCAGGAGGATCACTTGTATCTGGGAGGTCGAGGCTGAAGTAAGCCATGAAGTGATTGAGCCACTGTACTCCAGCCTGGGGAACAGAGTGAGACCCTGTTTCAAAAAACAACAATCAAACCTAACGGGTGGTTCAGCAGCATACTGGTAATGAGGCTCACCGCTGGGCTTGCATTAAGAGTACCGAGGGCTGTACCCTGAAGCAGCGCTTCTCAAACTGTAGTCCCTTCCAAGGCACCCTCATAATAATACAACATTTTCATAATACCACCAAAATATTTCCTGCTTTTTTCACTCATTCACTCCCCAGTGATATCACAAAAGACTGAACACGCTGGGCATGGTGGCTCATGCCTGTGATCCCAGCACTTTGGGAGGCCAAGGTGGGTGGATCACCTGAGGTTAGGAATTCAAGACCAGCCTGGCCAACATGGTCCAAACCCCATCTCTACTAAAATTACAAAAACTAGGCGGGTGTGGTGGTGCATGCCTGTAGTCCCAGCTACTCAGGAGGCTGAAGCAAGAGAATTGCTTGAACCCTGGAGGCGGAGGTTGCAGTGAGCCAAGATTGCGCCACTGCACACACCAGCCTGGGTGAAAGAGCTAGACTCTCTCTCAAAAAAAAAAAAAAAAAAAAAGTGAGGGGCGGGGCTGTGTGTGGTGGCTCACGTCTGTAATCCCAGCATTTTGGGAGGCTGAGGCAGGCGGATCACCTAAGGTCAGGAGTTTCAGACCAGCCTGGCCAACATAGCAAAACCCCATCTCTACTAAAATTACAAAAAATTAGCTGGGAGTAGTGGCAAGCGCCTGTAATCCCAGCTACTCAGGAGGCTTAGAATTGCTTGAGCCCGGGAAGTGGAGGTTGCAGTGAGCTGAGATCACGCCACAGCACTCCAGCCTGGGCAACAGAGCAAGATTCCGTCTCAAAAAAAAAAAGAAAAAGAAAATGGATGGAAAAGACAGAAAAGAGTATAAGAATCATCTGAGATATGGTGAAAAGGTCCCCTGTACATATAATCGGAATCCCAGAAGGAGAAAGAGAATGGGGCAGAGGTAGTGTTTAAAGAGATATTATCCAAGATTGTCCAAGAGTTTCCCAAAACACATGAAAAACATCAAGAGCAGGGGGAAAACAGAATAAAACAGAACTTTTTTTTTTTATTTTGAGACAGAGTCTCGCTCTGTTACCCAGGCTGGAGTGCAGTGGCGCGATCTCGGCTCACTGCAAGCTCCGCCTCCCGGGTTCACGCCATTCTCCTGCCTCAGCCTCCCAAATAGCTGGGACTACAGGCGTCCCCACCACGCCTGACTAATTTGTTTTGTTATTTTCAGTAGAGACGGGGTTTCACCCTGTTAGCCAGAATGGTCTCGATCTCCTGACCTCATGATCCACCTGCCTCGGCCTCCCAAAATGTTGGGATTACAGGCGTGAGCCACTGTGCCCAGCCCGGAAACTTATTTTTTTAAAGGAAGGCAAAAAAGTAAAGAAACAGGTCACATTAATAGAAAAATAAAAGATCATAGATTTACACCCACACAAGTTTATTAAATGTAAATGGTCTAAATATTCTAAAAGACAAAAATGTTCAATCTTGTTTAAAAAAAAAAAAACTCAAGACCCAATTGTATGGTACTTACAAAAAACAAATCTTTTTTTTTTTTTTTTTTTTTTTTTTNCTCCACACATGCCACCAGGCGGCAACCATCAGTGTCACTGAATTGAAGCTGGAGAAAGGGAGCAGCGAAACTCACTCGCTGGGGAATGAGAGAGTTTCCTCCCCACTGAAATACTGTAGGGCAGGGCAAAGAGCACTGAGATGGGAGTCCAGAGATGACACATTGCAGTGTGACCTTGAGCAACTCAGTTTTCCTCCCTGCATCTCTTTTCTTGTCACCAAAATCAGGGGATGAAATCAGTCTATCTGATTCCAAACACTCGGTGTAAACTTCAGGCATTGGGCACCCCAGGGCTGAGCTGTTCCCTCGAGCAGTGGTTCTCCACTGGGGGTGATTCTGCCCCCCAGGGGACACTTGGCAATGTCTGGAGAATTTTTGGTTGTCACCACCGGAGTGTGAATGTGGCTGGCATGTAAGTAAATAAAGGCCAAAGATGCTGCTGAGTAGCATGGGACAGCCCCCACAACTGAGATATTTTATTTATTTTAATTTAATTTTTTTTTTTTTTTGAGATGGCGTCTCGCTCTGTGGCCGGCCCAGGCTGGAGTGAGTGGCGCAATCTCAGTTCACTGCAAGCTCCACCTCCCGGGTTCCCGCCATTCTCCTGCCTCAGCCTCCCGAGTAGCTGGGACCACAAGCGCCGCCACCACGCCAGGCTCATATTTTGTATTTTTAGTAGAGACGGGGTTTCACCGTGTTAGCCAGGATGGTCTCGATCTCCCGACCTTGTGATCCACCCGCCTCGGCCTCCCAAAGTGCTGGGATTACAGGCGTGAGCCACCGCATCCGGCCTATTTTAATTTTAAAAATAGTGATGGTGTCTCTATGTTGCCCAGGCTGATCTTGAACTCCTGAGCCTAAATGCCCCTCCTGCCTTAGCCTCATCTAATAATGGTCCGCATGTATTGCATGTTTGCTGTATGCTAAGTGTCTACATGCATTGACACTTTTGGCCCAAATCTTTGTGAGAGAGCTCTGTGCAGGGCAGAGGAGAGGGCTCAGAGAGGGGCCGTAGCTTCCTGAGGGCTGCACAGCTGCAGAGCAATGGCAAGTGATCACTGCAGCAGTGCCCTGGAGGCCTTACTCACCACCACAGGCTGCCGGAAATACTCATCCACCGCGGCGCCTCGGAGGGCGGACAGGTCCACTCCATGGAACGATGGCTGGTACCTGTGGACAGGCCCCAGCCCCACAGCAAAGTCAGGGCTGCAGAAGAGGCAGGTGGGGTAGCCCTGCCTTCTCTCCCAGTCAGCCCTCATCTAGCCCAAGTCTTTCAGAAAAAGAGTGGGGGCCCCCTTGGGAGCTGGGGTGTCCCTGAGAAGGCAGGCTGTGGGGCCCAGGCGGGACACCAGGGCACACTCACCAAAAGTTGGCCTTGGTGAACTGCTCCATGTAGAGCTGCTCATCCGTGAAGGGTGCAAGGTGGACGTCACCAATGGTAGGAAACATGTTTCCTGGGAGTGGGGCAGGGAGGGATGCCGGTGTCAGGTGACGCATCCCACAGTGCCTGGCAGAGCTTTCAAAGAACACCAAGACCCCTAACCCTGGGTGCTCCCAGCCTGTCACCCATGCGTCCCTGCACTCCTGTGACAGCATAACCGAGCGCCTATTTCTAATGAGTGTTTCATCACCACCACGGGCACTTGACCTGCACCAGCTCATGGATTCCACCTGAGACTGGGAGGCCGGTAGCTCATCTTTATGTCCCATTACTAGGCCTGGGAGCTGTGAGGGACCTGCTAGAGCCTCACAGGGAAGCGGGCAGTGCCCAGGATGCAGCCAGGTGCTGCCTCTCAGGCCCTGCCGCCTGTGCACGTATGCAGCCGGGAAAGCAAAGCAAAGTTGCTCTGGACAGAGGGAGGGTGGGCCCCAGGCTACCCCAGCACCACTGGGGACCTCAGTTGAGGCCAAGAGCTGGTGGGGGAAGCTGAATCCACACCATAGGGGCTGCCTAGGTTCTGGCACAGGAACCCAGCCGGCAGGGTGGGCCACTTGGCCTGCCTGGTCTGGGCACACAGACTGAGAGGGAAGGGCAGGGCCTCCCTCTGTGACTCAAGGGCAGACACATGAGTCAGGGCCAGCAGCAGGGAGGGCCAGGGCCCCACAGCCCCGCCTGCCCAAAGGAGCACCTGGCCTCCAGATGTAGGCCCCCCAGCCTGGCAAGCCGGGGAAGGAGGTCCTGAGGTATCAGTGGGACTCTGCCTCCTCCTTACGCCACCAGGCTGTACCCGAGGTGAAAGCTGTGCGGCTGCAGCTGCTGGAACGGGGAGGGAGATGCACATGCTGCGGCTTCTGCCCTGGGGGACCTGGGGGCACCATGGGAAGTGAGCCAGCCTGGAAGGAACCTCTGGCTCCTGCTGACCAGGAGCATGTGACTGGGAGAGGGGAGGACTGCCTTTAACCCCTGGAGCACCCCCCCCAACAGGCTCGGCCTCCCCCGTCCCCACAAGCTGGCTGCTGGGCCATGGGGGGTGCATGCAGCTGCCCACAGAGCCTGACTCCCGTCTGGCCTCATATCCCGTCAGGAGGGGCCCCCTCTGCTGGGGCTGTCCCCACCCCCACCCCCACCATCAGGGCAGAAGGGGAGGAGAGTGGGGCCCACAGCCCCTGGAGCAGCCTTGCCTCCCATACTCACACCCGAGACATGGGACACAGCTGGGGGATGCCACTTCCCACCTCCAGGAGCACAGCCAGCCAGGACCCTAGGGCCTGGATCCAGGGAGGGCCAGAGGACTCTAGTGGAAGCTTTCTCCCGCCCCTGCCTGCACAGGCCCTACCAGCCTGCTGCTGCCCACGCTCCATCCCATGGCTGCTACCCTGGCTGGGGACCCATCCCCTGCCACACGCACACACAGCTGCTTGCCTGTACAGAAATGCTCAGACACGCATGTACCTAGCATGAGAAGAGCCACAGACACATGCCTCAGGCGTCAGGGCTGCAGAGACCCCAAGACAGATGGGCAGATAGAAACAGTCACCTAGGCCAGGCACAGTGGCTCACGCCTATAATCCCAGCAGTTTGGGAGGCTGAGGCGGGCGGATCACCTGAGGTCAGGAGTTTGTGACCAGCCTGACCAACATGGTGAAACCCCGTCTCTCCTAAAAATACAAAACTTAGCCAGGCATGGTGGTACATGCCTGTAATCCCAGCTACTCAGGAGGCTGAAGCATGAAAATCGCTCGAACTGGGGAGGTGGAGGTTGCAGTGAGCCGAGATTGCACCACTGCACTCCATCCTGGGCAACAAGAGTGAAACTCTGTCTCAAAAAAAGAAGCACTCACCCAGTGACCAGAGGCCATACCCAGAGGCACGGATGGGAAGTGACAGATGGGCTTGCCAGACAGCTACCTCACCTCCTCACACATGTACACCCGCAGCCACATCCCTGCATTTGTACACATGTTCGCCTACCCCACCGCCTGGACTGTGAGGAGAGCAGGGCTTGTTGGGGAACTGCTGATCACAGAACCTGTCCCAATCCCCACTCGCAGCCAGAGGCTGTCCCGCAGGAGCAGGACATGGGATGGCAGAGGTGCCAGGAGCTCCTCCATACCCTGTGCGGGCGGGTGGGCAGCTGGGTGTCTGGCCGTATTTGGGGCCCGGGACTCCAGAAGCCACAGCTGGCTGGAGTGGGGTTGGGGTGGGAGTGTGGAGAAAGCCCAGGCTTCCCTGCACCCTGGGCCACCGACAGCAAGCAGGGAGCTGAAGCACTGACGGCCTGGCTCTCGGGCAGCCAGGGGCTCCACCGAGGGGCCTGGCCTGTGTACCCGCAATGCTCACCGCTGGGCTTCAGGTACTTCTTGGCGTGGAGGTAGCTCTCCAGCATGCGCTCGTTGAAGAGCATGTAGCCCATGGGCTCCGAGATGATGATGTCCACCTGCTCGGGGAGCGACACCTCCTCCACCTTGCCCGGGATGACCACGATGCGGTCTGTCAGGTTGTTACTCTTCACCAAGACCTGCAGGCGGGCAGGGCCGTGTGGGCTTCCCTGCGTCTTCCTGCCGTGGGGCCCTCCCTAGACCACCTCTCAAAAGACAGCCTCCACCTGCACATGGCCATCGGGTCCCCCTCTGCCACCTTCGCTGGTGCCCCAACCATGGCTGCGATTGGCCATAGCCTGTTAAGAGCTCACTGTGGGCCGGGTGCGGTGCCTCAAGCCTGCAATCCCAGCAGTTTGGGAGGCCGAGGCAGGCAGATTGCTTGAGCTCATAAGTTGGGAGACTAGTCTGGCCAACATGGCAAAACCCTGTCTCTACTAAAAATACAAAAAAAAAAAATTGAGACAGATTTTCACTCTGTTGTCCAGGCTGGAGGCAGTGGTGCCATCTCGGCTCACTGCAACCTCTGCCTCCCAGATTCTAGCGATTCTCCCACCTCAGCCTCCCGAGTGGCTGGGCCTACAGGCACCCACCGCCATGCCCGGCTAATTCTTTGTATTTTTGTAGAGACGGGGTTTCGCCATGTTGGTCAGGCTGGTCTCGAACTCCTGACCTCAGGTGATCCGCCCGCCTAAGCCTCCCAAAGTGGTAGGATTAGAGGACAGCAGCGTCGGCCATGTGAAGACCTGGAAGGAGTCTGAATGTCACTACGGACACAATGCAGCTAAAGCAACAGCGGCATGGCTGGGCATGGGGGTGCTCTGCAGCTGCAAGACAGAGCAAGGAGGGTCCCTCCATGACCCAGGCGACCCCAGATCCATGGGAGAGGCAGAGCAGGGAGAGGAAGGTGCAGCCTCTGCTGGTGTGAGCGGACGCTCACGTCTACAGCCACGGAACAGCTTTGCTCAAACTTTATGGCCATAGCTCCTCTCTCGTGATGGGGCTAGAGGGTGGGAGCAGGGGTAGGTGAGGACAGCACGCTGTTTGCTCTTTTTTAGCTTTTACATTTTGAACTTTGTGAATGAAGGTTTCAGTGCAAAAAAAAAGAAAGAAAACAGGGAAATGACCTGTGCCCCTGACTGCCGGTCATGAGGGGAAATCATCTCAGGCCTTGAAGCCCCTCCCTGCAATGACTGTTTTGGGGACAACAAAGAGATCAAAGCACAGAAGTAACGTCCCCAGCCCCCTGGGGGTTCCCAGGCTTCTCTAGGCTGGGGCCGGAATGGCACTCATGGGCGAGGACGAGGCTGGGTGGGCACCAGCGGGCCACTGACCTCGGCGTGCTGGGCCATGGTGCTGGCCTCCACCGCGTAGATTTTCCGTGCTCCAGCTTGGGCGGCAAAAAACGACAGGATCCCGGAGCCACAGCCAACGTCAAGAACGATCTAAGGGAGGAGTGGGAGGTGAGAGCCAGACACAGGAGGTGATGGTGATCGGGAGGTGACAGTGATCATAAGGGATGTGCAAGTCATGAGGTGTCAACACCTGGGTCTGTCTTCACTCTCAATGTTTGCCCTTTATGGACTCTTGGTCAAAATGAAGTGAGAATTCAAGATGAGCCATGGGCCAGTCCTCTGGGAGAAGCCCTGGGGAAGCTCCCGGTCGGCCCCAACCTTGGGGCCTGCAGCCCTCCGGATCGTCTGGGGCGAGAGGCATGGGCCTCCCCTGGAAGCTCACTGCCAGTTGAAAAGCATTTTTCCACGGCCTCTGCAGTTTTAGCATGGAGGAAAGGGCCCGAGGCGTCGGCGGCAGCGTCTCCCAGTTCCATGCTGACTCGTGGTGCCTGGAGAAGTAGCCTGTCTCGGCTGGGGTAGGTGAGCCGCCCAAGCCCTGGGGCCAGCTAGGTTCCCCGCAGGGCTACTGGCCCCCGTGATCGTCACTCATGGCAGAGTCCAGGCCAGGGTCTGGGAGAACACACCACCTGTTCTGGATTTGTGGGATTGCTTCCACATGAGCAGACCAAGGGCAGACATTCCTGGTGGTGATAGGCATGAGCTTTTGAAGGACAAATGCTCTGGGCACAGTGAGTGCCTGCAAGGGAAGCTGGCGTCAGGTGGGAAGGCCTCAGGGTACCGCTCAGAGCTCCAGATGAATCAGGAAATGAATCTCCATCCTCAGGGAGCGGGAAGGGACTTCACCAACAGAGGATGCCCTTCCCAGACCTCGGTGGCCGGGAGGAGGCTCGGCATGGCCCAGCTGGGGCCGACACTCCTGTGTCAGGACAACCCCTCCCTGGGGCCCAGGGCCTACCGTCCTCTGGGATGGTAAGCGATGCTAGAGGGGCATGACCCAGACGCTGGATGAGGAAGATCCACGTGGAGAGATCCCCAAAATACTCGGAGGAAAAAAACAGGCTTCCATTTGATTCAAAAGAGATAACAGGCCGGGTGTAATCTCAGCACTTTGGGAGGCTGAGGTGGACGAACTGCTTGAGGCCAGAAGTTTGAGACCAGCCTGGGCAACATGGCAGAATCCCATCTCAACTAAAAATACAAAAATCAGCCAAGCATGGTGGCACATGACTGTAATCCCAGCTACTTGGGTGGCTGAGGCACAAGAATTGCTTGAACCCAGGAGGCAGAGGCTGCAGTGAGCTGAGATTGTGCCACTGCACTACAGCCTGGGGGACAGAGTGATAATCTATCTCAAAAAAACCCCAAAAGGCCGGGCGCGGTGGCTCAAGCCTGTAATCCCAGCACTTTGGGAGGCCGAGACGGGCGGATCACGAGGTCAGGAGGTCAAGA
>NW_016804637.1:729847-738561 GCF_001698545.2 Rhinopithecus bieti
TTTTTTTTGAGACGGAGTCTTGCTCTCTTGCCCAGGCTGGAGTGCAGTGGAACAATCTCAGCTAACTGCAACCTCCGCCTCCCAGGTTCAAGTGACTCTCCTGCCTCAGCCTCCTGAGTAGCTGGGATTATAGGCGCCTGCCACCACGCCCAGCTAATTTTTGTATTCTATTTTAGTAGAGATGGGCTTTTGCCATGTTGGCCAGGGTGGTCTCAAAGTGCTAACCTCAAGTGATCCATCTGCCTCAGCCTCCCAAAGTGCTGGGATTACAGGCGTGAGCCACTGTGCCTGGCCGATTTCTACTTTTGAATACAGACGCTCTGCTCTGCTCTCTCTCTTTAATCATGAGTGCACGTTATTTGGTGATATCAAAAAGCTCACTTACTAATTTTGTTCTTGAGGCAGGGTCTCGCGCTGGGGCTTAGCCTGGAGAGCAGTGCCCCAATCACAGCTCACTGCAGTTTCAACCTCCCGGGCTCAAATGATCCTCCTGCCTTGGCCTCCCAAAGTACTAGAATCACAGAGAGGTGTAAGCTACTCTGCCCAGCTCAATAAAATAATTGTAAAATATACGCTGATGTCTGCATAGGGAAAAATCTAGAAGAAGAGACCTCATACTGAGGGGCAGCAGCTGTCTCGGAGAGAACTGATAGTCTATAATGTACATGCTGTGGTGAGTTTATATATTAAACGCATTTGTTTTTGTTTTTTGAGACAAGAGTCTCGCTCTGTGGCCCAGGCTGGAGCGCAGTGGTGCAATCATAGCTTACTGAAGCCTCAAACTCCTGGGCTGAAGCGATCCTCCTGCCTCAGCCTCAACAGTAGCTGGGATAAATGCATTTATTTTTATTTTTATTTTTTTGAGACGGAGTCCCGCTCTGCCGCCCAGGCTGGAGTGTAGTGGCTGGATCTCAGCTCACTGCAAGCTCCGCCTCCCGGGTTTACGCCATTCTCCTGCCTCAGCCTCCCGAGTAGCTGGGACTACAGGCATCCGCCACCTCGCCCGGCTAGTTTTTTGTATTTTTTAGTAGAGACGGGGTTTCACCGGGTTAGCCAGGATGGTCTCGATCTCCTGACCTTGCGATCCGCCCGTCTTGGCCTCCCAAAGTGCTGGGATTACAGGCTTGAGCCACCGTACCCGCCCTGATAAATGCATTTCTAATCTGAGATTTTTGAAGATAAAATCAATGAGCAAAGAAAAAAAAAAAAAAAAAGGCAGAAGCAGAGAGGTGGGCACATGCACAGGCCGCTCACCTTGTCCTTGAAGTCAGTGTGGTTTTGCAGGATGGCGCGCTGGTAGGTGCCTGTCCGCACGTAGTCCTGCATCATGTTCTGCTGCTGGGACAGGTAGCCATAAAACTGGAACAGAGACACACCAATGGCACGGGGCACATGGTGGCACGAGGCAGTCAAGGCCCTGGCCAGCCCTGTGATAGAGCAAGGGGCCATCTTAGGCACAAACCTCCCTCAGGAGGCCGTGCACCCTCTGCCTGGGCCCCACTAGCAGCTCCAGGAGAGGGAGCAGGAAGCCAGAGGGCAGCCCCCAGGAGGACAGCGCCACTATCACTGCAGCCGACGGCAACAGCTGGATGCTGCCTGGACCTGGAAGCCACCCAGGGGAACTCAATATTTGCCACAGGCAGGCTTCTGGCATCAGGGGCCACCTGCCCCATCTGGAGGGCCCCAAAGGAGAAGAGAAGCGGATCGAACAGAGCCCTAGAACTCAGAGCGCCAGGCAGGTGAGGTGTGGTGTCTCTCTGTAAGACAACGGGCGATCGGGAGGCAGCGTGGCACCTGGGCAGGGGCACAGGCTTTGGCATCAGGCAGACCTGGCTTCCCATCTCGGCTCTGTTGCATAATAGCTGTGTGACTTGGAGCAAGTCACTTAACCTCTCTGAGCCTCAGTTTTCTCATCTGTAAAATGGGGACAATAATAGCACTTACCTCCTAGCGTTGTTGGGAGGGTCCAAGTGCTTCTGTGCACGTGACAGCGCTTAGACCAGGGCCTGGCATGCAGGGAGCGCTCAGGGCATTGCAACTGCTCTACCGTTATTCACAACGCCTGTGGCCCTGAGCTCCACCTGTGCTCAGATCCTTCCAGCAACCCTCTCAGGCAGGCACCTGCATCTCCGCTTCACAGATGAGGAAACTGAGGCCCAGCCAGCGGAGGAAACCTGCCCAAGGCTACATGGCCAGTAAGGGACAGAGCCAGGACGGGAACTTGGGTGGGCCTTCCCTGTGCTGCGTGGCCTCCTGCAGGCGGGTGGCAGGGGGGCTGCCGGGGGGAGGCGGCCTGGCTGAGGGCGAGTGTAACCCACCTGGAAGTACTGCACGGCAGAAGACTCCTCTGTCCGCTCGCTGAACACGGACCGCTCCAGGGTGTGGCCCCGGCAGGTTTTCAGGATGTTGTAGAAGGAACAGAAATCTGGAACAGGGAAGCCAAGTCACTGGGGGGCGGTCAGCAACCTGGCATATGGTCATCTAAGAGGGAAGGTTCTGGATGGCCATATGTCCTGACGTTTCTCCCTTGAACATATGGGGCTGGTGATTTCTCTTCCCCGAAAAACAATTTTCCAAGTTTAAAGAAAAGATGAAGGGCAGCCATGCCTGCACCCTGGGGACTGATATGAGAAGAGGACAGGTATCCTGCATGTGGGGCTGGTGTCTGGTGGGAGTGGGCCTGGGGATTCCTCACCAAAGGGCAGCTTGGTGAAGCTCTCTCAAGCACACGCCCACTGGCCTGGGAGTCAAAGCTCTGGCAAATAAGCCCAAGTCCACCCAGAAGCTCAGGGCAGCGTCTGTGTGGGGGCAGCAGACACTGCAATGTCCAGTAAAAGGGGACTAGACAAACCCCAGGGGCACAGAAAAGCACAGCAGAGGCCAGGTGCCATGGCTCACGCCTGTAATCCCAGCACTTTGGGAGGCTGAGGTGGGCAGATCAGTTGTCAGGGTTTTGAGACCAGCCTGGGCAACATAACAAGACCCTGCCACGTTAAAAAACAAAAACAAAAACAAGAAATAGAAAAGAAAAGCAAGGCAGAGAATCACCAATCACTACCCTTCCCCGAGATGCAACGGTATGTGGCCCTTTAAAACAGGGTCTATCTATTTGGCTGGGCACAGTGGTTCTCAGCTGTAATCCCAGGACATTGGGAGGCTGAGGCGGGTGGACTACTTGAGCCCAGGAGTTTAAGAGGCCAACCTGGGAAACCCTGGGAGACCCTGTCTCTACCAGAAATAATGAGCCAGGCATGGTGGCTCATGCCTGTAATCCTAGCACTTTGGGAGGCTGAGGCGAGTGGATCACTTGAGGTCAGGAGTTCGAGACCAGCCTGGCCAACATGGTGAAACCCTGTCTCTACTAAAAATACAGAAATTAGCCAGGGGTGGTGGCAGGTGCCTGTAATCCCAGCTACTCAGGAGGCTGAGGTGGGAGAATCGCTTGAATCTGGGAGGTGGAGGTTGCAGTGAGCCAAGATTGCGCCACTGCACTCCAGCCTCGGCAACGGAGTGAGACTCTGTCTCAAAACTAAACTAAACTAAACTAAAAGCTACATGTATTAACATAGAATGATAGCCACTAAATTATATCAAATAAAAAACAAAACAATATTTGAAAGACAATCTCTTTAAAAATTAAAAGACATGGCCGGGCATGGTTGCTCATGCATGTAATCCTAGCACTTTCGGAGGCCGAGGCAGGCGGATTACCTGAGGTCAGGAGTTCAAGACCAGCCTGGTCAACATGGTGAAACCCCTCCATCTCTACTAAAAATATAAAAAACTAGCCTGGTACAGTGGCATGTGCCTGTAATCCCAGCTACTCGGGGGACTGAGGCAGGAGAATCGCTTGAACCTGGGAGATGGTGGTTGCAGTGAGCCGAGATCACGCCACTGCACTCCAGCCTGGGCGACAGAGCGAGACTCCATCTCAAAAAAAAGTAAAAGATACAGTTCAGGATGAGCAAGTTCTGGAGATGAGTGTTAGTGATAGTTGCACAACAATGTGAATGTACTGCTTGCTACCAAACTACACACTTTAAAAGGGTTAAAATGACCAAATTTTGTTATGTATATTTTAGCACAACTTTTAAAAACTGACAGAACTGAAATAAAAAATATTAAAATACAAAGTCTTAAGAATGGGAACGGCTGGGTGTGGTGGCTCACGCCTCTAATCCCAGCACTTTGGGAGACTGAGAAGGGTGGACCACTTGAGGTCAGGAGTTTGAGACCAGCCTGAGCAACATGAAAAGACTCCATGTCAGCCGGGCACGGAGGCTCACGCCTGTAATCCCAGCACTTTGGGAGGCCAAGGCAGGTGGATCACGAGGTCAGGAGATCGAGATCATCCTGGCTAACATGGTGAAACTCCGTCTCTATTAAAAATACAATAAATTAGCCGGGTGTGGTGGCAGGCACCTGTAGTCCCAGCTACTCAGGAGGCTGAGGCAGGAGAATGGCATGAACTTGGGAAGTGGAGCTTGCAGTGAGCCGAGATTGCGCCACTGCACTCCAGCCTGGGCGACAGAGCAAGACTCCATCTCAAAAAAGAAAAAAAGAAAGAAAGAAAGAAAAACTCCATGTCTACTATAGTAAAAATACAAAAATTAGCCAGGCGTGGTGGCACACACATGTAGTTCCAGCTACTCAGGAGGCTGAGGCATGAGAATTGCTTGAACCTGGGCACTTCAGCCTGGGCACAGAGTGACACTCTTTCTCCAAAAAAAAAAAAAGGCCAGGCGCGGTGGCTCACATTTGTAATCCCAGCACTTTGGGAGGCTGAGGCGGCGGCTCACTTGAAGCCAGGAGTTCGAGACCAGCCTGGGCAACACAGTGGAAACCCATCTCTACAAAAAATTCGCCAGGCGTGGCAGGTTCACACAGGTGGCCCTGAGGGCTCAGACTGTCTGAGGTACATCTGGGTCATTGCACAGCCTCCTTGACACAAGGGGGAGGCTGGCAGTGGCTATGGGCAGGCAGCCTCCCCACCTCCAGCTGTCCCTGCACCAGCCCATGTCAATCACTGGGCTCACTTCACCGCTCTGGTAAACCAAGCCTGAGGCGGGACCGTCAGACCGTCTCCAGCCCTGGGCATCCCTTGACACCTCCACTGCTACTCCGGCTGCATCCACCTGGGGTTCTCCCACCCCTAGTCAGGAATCTTGTGTCTCCCTGTGCTCCTAAGGTGGGTCTGGTTAGACCCCTCTGGTGGCTTCTCTGTGCCCTGAGCAAACTCTTCCTGCCCCTACGACCTCATCTCACTCCATCCCCTAAACTTCAGTCACAGCTGGCCCAGGGCTGGCCACTGCCAGAAAGACTGGGCCCAGGTGGTCAGGATGGGCCTCTTGGAGGTGGGGACATAAAAGCCAAGCCCCAAAAGATGCTAAGGAGCTGATGAGGGAGGGTCTGGGATCCAGCGTCTACCCAGGCAGTGGAGTGTCCTCTGGACATATCTGCATGTGGGAATGCAGTTTGGAGGGCAGCGGAGCATTCTCAAGGATGCATGGGCCACTCCTTCGCCAGGCTCCATGCCCCTGCCCACCAGGGCTCTGGGCTGGTGTCACCGGAATGGAAGCAGGGCCACGTACCGTTGGGTGTGGCGAACTGGATGAGGACGCTGTTGCAGCCCAGGGTGATGATGAAGGACTGCTTGCCCACGCGGCTACACTCTGTCTCTCGGGACACCGAGCACTTAAAGACACACACATCTTCATCTATGAGAGAAGATAGGCTGGCGTGAGCAGTACAGCCCTGTCGGCTGCCTTCTTTTGAGCCCGGGTCCCTGACGCCCTCCTGCTGCCTCCCGTTGGTGCCCCCAGATTCTTCCGGAGTGTCACAAAACCACCCTGGCAGCATTGCCGGGTGCGCTGCCTGCCCAGCCCACATTGAGGACAAGGGAGCGGCTGATCAGACAGCAGGGATACAGTCTGTGTCCTCAGGATGACCAGGGCTGAGACAGGGGGACGGTGAAGGCTGAGATGGGCAGACAGGGCCACTAGGCACGGTGCCAACCCACAGGGCTTCAAGCTGGAGCTGCCTCTGCTCCACTCGGCTGAGCCCTTCTGTTCTTGGATGGGTGCAGTGCAGTGACTGCATGGGGCCAGTGTAGCCAGACCGCCGGGTTCACACCCCACCCATGCCATTTGTTCACTGTGACACAGGCAGGTCCCTCAGCCTCTCTGGAACTCGGGTTCTCACCGTCACATGGGGCTAATGGCGGGGCAGTTGTCTAGTGAATTACGACACTGTCTCCCTGTACCCATCATGATAGCTGTTACTAGTCATTCATTCCACAAACCTGTGGCCACTCCACTCCAGCCAAATGGTGAAACTTAGCGATGCCAGGAACGGGCCGGCCCAATCAGGCACTGTGCCCCTGCCTGCCGTACTACAGTGGGACAGGTGCATCATCTGTAGTATTCTTGGCAAAAATGTTTGACCTAGTCCCATCTTCAAGGGACAACAGAAAACGACAGGTTGTTGGGCAGGCTACAGGACAACCAGGCTGGTCTCCTCAAACAGGCCAATGTCAGGAAAGACCAAACGGTAGGAGCTATTCCAAAGTGCAGGAGACAAGAAAGGGGGGAGTGCCCAATGCAATGCAAAGTGGGACCCTGGGCTGGAGCCGCATGAAAAATGTTTTAAAAAGTTATAAAGGACAACTGGGGAGACCGGACCGACACCTCTAATTCCAGCACTTTGGGAGGCCAGGGCAGGAGGATCACTTGAACCCAGGAGTTGGAGATCAGACTGGGCAGCATAGCAAGACCCTATTCTCTACAAAAAAATTTAAAAATTAGGCAGGCGTGGTGGCAAGTGCCTGTTGTCTTAGGGACTCAGGAGGCCAAGGTGGAAGGATCAGTTGAGCTGACTGTGCCACTGCATTCCAGCCTGGGTGACAGAGCAAGACCCTGTCTCAAAAAAATAAAGGACAACTGGGGAGCTGGACAGAGTAGCTCCCACCTGTGGTCCCAGCTACTTGCGAGGCTGAGGTGGGAGGATCGCTTGAGCCCAGGAGGTTGAGGTTGCAGTGAGCTATGATGGTGCCACTGCACTCTAGTCTAGGCAACAGAAGTGAGATCCTACTAAAAAAAAAAAAAAAAAAAAGACAACTAGGAAAATGTGAGTGTGGAATACATATGTCATAATTTTAAGTTATTTGGATGTGACAATGGCATTGTGGTTTTGTAAAGAAATGCCTTTGTTCTTAGAAAACATATGTGGAAGTATTTATGGCAAATTCCTATGACATCAGTAGCTTGCTTTTCAATAGCCCATCACAACAACAACGTGAGTGCAAATATGGCAAAAGTGTTCCCAATCACCCTGAATAGCCAAAACAATCTTGAAAAAGAATGAACCTGGAGGATTCCATGTCTCAATTTCAAATTTTACTATGCAGGTACAGTAATGTAAACAGTGTAGTGGTACTGGCAAAAGAATGGAGACACAGATCAATGGAACAGAATCAGAGTCCAGAAATAAACCCTTACACTTATCCTCAATTGATTTTTGACAAAGATTCCAAGAACATTCAATGGGGAAAGAACAGTGCCTTCAACAAACCCTGCTAAGAAAACTGGATAACCACAGAGAAAAGAATGAAGTTAAACTCCTACCTCACACCATATACAAATAAAACAGAACTCAAATGGAGCAATGACCTAAACATAAGAGCTAAAACTAGAAAACTCTTAGGAGAACTATTTGCAAATCATCTATTGCTAAGTATTTAGTGTCCAGAATATATAAAAAAAACTCTTTTAGGGTCAGGCCTGGTGGCTAACACCTGTAATCCCAGGATTGTGGGAGGCGGGCAGATCACTAGAACCCAGGAGTTTAAGACCAGCCTGGGCAACATGGTGAAATCCCGTCGCTACTGAAAATACATAAATATTAGTCAGGTGTAGTGGCGTGTGCCTGTAGTCCCAACTACTTGGGAGGCTGAGGTGGGAGAATCACCTGAGCCCAGGAAGTTGACACTGCAGCGAGCAGAGATGACAACACTGCACTCTAGACTGGGTGACAAGAATAAGATCCTGTCTCAAAAAAAAAGGTTGGGCACGGTGGCTCACACCTGTAATCTCAGCACTTTAGGAGGCCAAGGTGGGTGGATCATGAGGTCAGGAGATTGAGACCATCCTGGCTAACACGGTGAAATCCTGTCTCTACTAAAAATACAAAAAATAAATAAATAAATAAATAAAATAAAATAAAATAAAATTGGCTGGGCACGGTGGCTCATGCCTGCAATCCCAGCACTTTGGGAGGCTAAGGTGGGCGGATCATGAGATCGAGACCATCCTGGCTAACACGGTGAAACCCTGTCTCTACTAAAAATACAAAAAATTAGCTGGGTGTGGTGGCGGGCTCCTGTAGTCCCAGCTACTCAGGAGGCTGAGGCAGGAGAATCACTTGAACCTGGGAGGCGGAGCTTGCAGTGAGCTGAGAGCACGCCACTGCACTCCAGTCTGGGTGACACAGCGAGACTCTGTCTCAAAACAAACAAACAAAAAAGCAAAAACAAACAAAAAATTAGCCAGGCATGGTGGTAGGCGCCTGTAGTCCCAGCTACTCAGAAGGCTGAGGCAGGAGAATGGCGTGAACCCAAGAGGTGGAGCTTGCAGTGAGCGAAGATCACGCCACTGCACTGCAGCCTGGGCAACAGAGCAAGACTCCATCTCAAAAAAATAAAATAAAATAAAGGCGGG
>NW_016804637.1:741040-744142 GCF_001698545.2 Rhinopithecus bieti
CGGTGGCTCACGCCTGTAATCCCAGCACTTTGGGAGGCCAAGGCGGGCGGATCACGAGGTCAGGAGATCAAGACCATCCTGGCTAACACGGTGAAATCCCGTCTCTACTAAAAATACAAAAAATTAGCCAGGCGTGGTGGCGGGCACCTCTAGTCCCAGCTACTCGGGAGGCTGAGGCAGGAGAATGGCGTGAACTCGGGAGGCGGAGCTTGTAGTGAGCCGAGATCGTGCCACTGTACTCCAGCCTGGGCAACAGAGCGAGACTCCGTCTCAAAACAAAAACAAAACAAAACAAAACCAACAGATACTCGTATGCAAGCATTCATAGCAGTACTTATTCACGACAGACAAAAGACAGAAATAAAACTCAAATGTCCTTAAACTGACAAACAGATAAACACGGTTTATTATTAAATGAAACATTATTCAGCCATAAAAATAAAGGAAGCACTAAGCCATGCTACAACATGAATGAATATCAGAAACATCACACCGAGGCCGGGCGCGGTGGCTCAAGCCTGTAATCCCAGCACTTTGGGAGGCCGAGACAGGCGGATCACGAGGTCAGGAGATCGAGACCATCCTGGCTAACGCGGTGAAACCCCGTCTCTACTAAAAAAATACAAAATCTAGCCGGGCGAGGTGGCGGGCGCCTGTAGTCCCAGCTACTCCGGAGGCTGAGGCAGGAGAATGGCGTAAACCCGGGAGGCGGAGCTTGCAGTGAGCTGAGATCCGGCCACTGCACTCCAGCCCGGGCGACAGAGCGAGACTCCGTCTAAAAAAAAAAAAAAAAAAAAAAAAAGAAACATCACACCGAAAGAAGCCAGACACAAATGATTCTATTTGTATGAAATATTCACAGAAGGCACGGTGCTGGTGGCTGAGAGCTAGGAGAAGGCAGGAATGGGGAGCAACTGCTTAACGGATGTGGGGTCTCCTTTTGGGGTGATGACAATATTTTGGGAGTAGACAGAGGCGATTGTTACGCAACATTGTAAAAGGGTTGATTTCATGTTATAAAACAACAGCTCTTGACCTCCCAGGCTCAAGCCATCCTCCCACCTCAGCCTCTCGGGTAGCTGGAACCTCACGCACATGTCACCACCCCTGACTAATTTTGTTTATTTTTTTGTAGAGATGAGGTTCTTACTCTGTTGCCCAGGCTGGTCTGAAACTCCTGGGATTCATGTGATCCTCCCACCTTGGCCTCCAAAGTGTTGGGATTACAGGTGTGATTGTGCTTCAATGGAAAAAGAAAAATGGGCCTGTGTGGTAGCTCACGCCTGTAATTCCAGCACTTTGGGAGGTGGGCAGATCACTTGAACCCAGGAGTTTGAGACACGCCTGTCCAACACGGCAAAACCCCGTCTCCACTAAAAATACAAAAATTACAAGGCATGGTGGTGGGGGTGCCTATAATCCCAGCTACTCAGGAGGCTGAGGCAGGAGAATTGCCCTGGGAGGCGGAGGTTGCAGTGAGCCGAGATGGCACCACTTCACTTGCAGCCTTGGGCGACAGAACGAGACTCCGTCTCAAAAGAAAAGAAAAGAAAACTTCCTAACTGACAAGTCCAGGTATGAGGGCCTGCAGATATGAGACCTGCAGGGCAGCTCCCCGGCCACACCCAGCCAGTCCTGCCAGACTCTCTCGCCAGGTGCCGCCCTCCTGAGAGGGCAGGGCATGGAGGAACCTCCTGAGGCCCCTGCCAGGAGGAGGGTGTCAGCAGGCCACTGCCCCAGACTCACAGCCTCACCACACCCACAGGGGCCCCAAGAGAAGGTGCTCCCAGCTGTAAGTGGGTCCCAGGAAGGCACATCCAACCTTGGCAAGGTGCCCACGCTCATACCCGTCCTGGGGCAGGAGATACTGTCGATTTGTTGGCCATGCCTGGGCGACAGCAAGTGGGCGCAGGGAGGCCTGTTTACCAAGCAGCCTGGCAACCCAACCAGTTGCCTGAGGTGCCCCTCTCTGACCTGGCGCCGGGCAGGCAACTACAGGACCTGTGGCCAAGTGAAGCCTGGCTGTGCCCAGCCAGGGCTGGGGCTGGGCTTGGGCCAAAGACGCCGGGGCTGAGGGCAAGTGGATCGCTTCATCACAGCAGCAGCTGCTGAAGCCCGCAGAGCCAGCAGCTTCTCAAAGTCACAGCTCTATCCCCAGGTTAGTCCCTGGCACACAGAAGACACCTGGGAAATACTGACAAACCAAAAAAAAGAAAAAAGAAAAAAGAAAAACAACAAGCTAGACCATGTTCCTCCCTTTGTTGGGGAGACACCCGAGCCTCTGAGCTCCGTGCCCATCATTCCTCATGGCTGTCCCCGCCTGGGCCCCTACCCACAGACATACTCAGCCCTCTAGTCCCTACATGGGCCAGGCCCCAGGCCTCTGCACATGCCGTTCCCACTTTCTCCCTTCCTCTCCCCTCCCTCTGCTACTATGGGCCCAGTGGGCCATTGCACACCTGGCCCAGGGTCGCCTGTGAGCAGGCAGAGAATGCACAGCCTGTCTCCTGGCTCGCGAACAGCACCCCAGGAGGAGGACAGGAGGGAGCCTTGGGGCCCGAGATGCACAGGCGTCTGGATCCAGCAGTGGCGACTCAGTGCTCACCACAGATGCAGCCCTGCCCATGGGAAACTCACTGTGGCATCCTGTCATGGCCAGTAACCACCTCCCACAGCAGCCATTCTGCTGGGGAGGAGCAGTATGGGAACTGGGGAAGGGGGCAGGACCCCAGGATTCAGAAAGGCCCTCTGTGTTGGCCTCTAGAGACTAATCCAAAAAGCACCACTGTTGCTGCATCAGCCGGCGCATGTTGGGGACTGTGTGCACGTGGCCAGGAGAGGTAGGGGACAGGCTGCAGGGCTAGCAGGCAAGGGTGACCAAAAAGCAGACTCTGGAGCCAGGAAGCTGTGGTGACTTCAGGCCAACTGAGGCTAGGGCAGAGCTGGGGTATGTTTTTTTTTTTTTTTTTTGAGACGGAGTCTCGCTCTGTTGCCCAGGCTGGAGTGCAGCGGCCGGACCTCAGCTCACTGCAAGCTCCGCCTCCTGGGTTTACGCCATTCTCCTGCCTCAGCCTCCCGAGTAGCTGGGACTACAGGCGCCCG
>NW_016804637.1:744396-760478 GCF_001698545.2 Rhinopithecus bieti
TTTTTTTTTTGAGAAGACGTCTCACTCTGTCACCCAGGCTGGAGTACAGTGGCACAATCTCAGCTCACCACAACCTCCATCTCCCAGGTTCCAGTGATTCTCCTGCCTCAGCCTCCCGAGTAGCTGGGATTACAGGCGTGCACCACCACACCTGGCTAATTTTTGTATTTTTAGTAGAGACAGGGTTTCACCATGTTGACCAGGCTGATCTCGAACTCCTGATCTCAGGTGATTCGTCCTCCCAAAGTGCTGAGATCACAGGTGTGAGCCACCGTGCCTGGCCCAGAGCTAGGATTTTTTTACCCTGCAGTAAAAGGAACGGGACTGGAATCTCCTGGTGGAGTCTCCAATGGGGAACGTGAAGAACACGAACCTGGACTGAGTGTCACGCTTCGGCCACCCCTGGACCCACCCTGCGGCTACTCGCTGGCCTGCCCGCTTACTGCCCTGATGAAGCTGTGGGGCCAAGGGAGGAGGGGCTGGAATTGCAGGGAAGGGGGTAGAAAAATTGCCCCATCTTTGAGGCAGCCTTTCTTGCTCCCCAGGAAGCAGCCCCCCACCATGTGAATCCAGGTCACAAACCCCCAGTTGCCATGAGCCAGGCCTGCCCACACCCTGCGGAGGCTGGGATGTCACATGACGTAAGAGTGACAACACTCTAAGGGCCAGGCTCTGTTCCAGTGCCTATGTCTAACCCGTTTCCTCTTCTCATCACGCCTGGGAGTATCTACTCTCACTATGCCCTTATTTGCTCAGAGAGGTTAAGTATCTTGCTCAAGGTCACACAGCAAGAGTGGCCGAGGTGACTGGCACTGGCATCCCCATTCCTCACCAATGCACCAGCCGACGTCTCTGCGCCTCCTAGAGCAGGGTTTGGTTGACTTTCTGTGTAAAGGACCAGACAGTAAATATTGTGTGCTTCCCGGGGAATCTGATCTCTGCTACAATGATTCTATTCTGCCTTGCAGCAGACAATATGTAAACAAGTGAGCATGGCTGTGTGCCCATAAAGCTTTATTTGCAAAACCCAGCAGGATTACAAGTGCAGAGCAGAGGCTGGACCCTCAGCGTCCTCGCCACACACTTCCTTATCTGTTCACCAGGCACTGGGCAATGGAGACACGCTCCCCATCCTAGGGGCGGTGAGGACAGCCGAGTGGCAGACTGACAGGGATCCTCAGGTGGTGGACTCTGTAGGTGGCACCTGACCCAGCCTGGGAAGGAGACTAGGGACAGATCTGCCAGTGAGGGGAAGAGCACAGGGAAGACAGGGAATCAGGGGTGGCAAAGCCAGTGTGCAGTGAGCCCTGGGAGGCTGCTGGGACAGACCCCCGTGCAAGGTGGGTTGATGTGGGTAGGGGCACTGTGGACGGACTGCAAGAGGCCCCAGTGGATTGGTGGCTCGGCTCTGGGCAGCACTGGGAGGGACCTTGCGCAGGGTGGGGAGAGACCCCCCCGCCACACAGGATGAGGCAAGAGCCAAGGGCTATGGCTGGCCAGGCAGGAGCCAATGCGGGTGAGGAAGAGGGCAGCTCTTGGGGGACCAGCTGCTGTTCCCCACCTGCCTTAGAGTCAGCACCCTGCACATCCCCTCCTTATTGGCCTCCCAGGGCAGCAGAATCTGGGGGACTCTAAGGTACAAGGACTCCCTAGCCCCAGACCTGAAAAAAATGCACTAGAGAATGGTGGGCAGGGCAGCAGCAGCTCCATGGCAACCCTGGGTCCCACCCAGCATGCAGGAGGGTCTTGGAAGAACAGGGACACGTCTCTCAAGGGTCTCACTGAGCAGATGGTCCCGGGGGACGTACCATGCCTCAGTCATCTCCCAGGCCACCCTTCAAGCCGCACAGTGTCTAACACAACCCGCCTGCTGTGCTCTTGCCTCACACCGCCCCATGGTTCCCCAGCACCTTCTGGAACCAGCCCTCTGCCGGTGTCCGCAGTCTCACTGCTGCCCCTTGGGTCACTCCAGCCAAACCTTGCTGGCCTTCAACACTCCCTCCCAGTCAAGATCATGGGCAGAGGTTCTCTCTGGCCTCTGATGATCCTTAGAGATCACCCTCCCGCCTTCCCCTGCTTCCCTGTCACTTCCTCCTAGAGGTCCTCCAGCATTTCCCAGACAAGCCCTCATTGCCTGGCAGCTCCTTATTTAATGCCTACCTGACAGCCTCACAAAGTGCAGATCCAGGGCTCTGGGCATGACCCACACAGTACCTAGCACACAAGGGGCACTCATGGGTACCAATCAGAATGCCCTCCCCGGGATAGGGGTAGGGGAGGCCCAGCCTCTTCCCGAAGCACAGGGGGCAGTGGGTGCAGGGGTCCAGGTGTCCAGGTCAGAATACTAGCCTGCCCTCACCGTGAGCATGGCCTTGACTGGGGAAGTGGCTTCACTATGCAGAGATGTTTAGCATCAGGTGGCCACACAGCAGCACTGTCTATTCACCTGCTGCCCCTCCCCCTTGCTTCCAGAAAGCAATGGAACAAGCAGGGGATCCTTGGGCCCCTGAGGCTCATTAGACCTGGGTCAGGGGGACCTGGAGTCCCTTAGAACTTCCCATCCCTAGGCTGGGCACAGTGGTTTGCACCTGTAATACCAGCACTTTGGGAGGCCAAGCCACGTGGATCGCTTGAGGCTAGGAGTTTGAGACTAGTCCAGCCAACATGGTGAAACCTCATCTGTACCAAAAATACAAAAATCAGCCAGGAGTGGTGGTGGGCGCCTGTAATCCCAGCTACTTGGGAGGCTGAGGCAGGAGAATAATCTGAACCTGGGAGGCGGAGGTTGCAGTGAGCAGAAATCATGCACTCCAGTCTGGGTGACAGAGCAAGACTCTCTCTCAAAAAGGAAAAAAAAGAGAACCTCCCATGCCATCGTGACATCAGGGCCACATTCTTTGGCAGACAGAGAACAAGGAGGCTGGCTGGGAACAATGGTTCATGCCTGTAATCCTAACACTTTGGAAAGCCCAGTCGGGAGGATCACTTGAGCCCAGGAGTTTGAGATCAGCCTGGGCAACATAGTGAGACCCCATCTTCTACAAATAATAATAAAAAAATAAGCTGAGCATGGTGGTGTGCACCTGTGGTCCCAACCATGTGAGAAGCTGCGGCAGGAAAATCCCTTGAGCCTGGGAGGTCAAGGCTGCAGTGAGCTGAGATTGTATCACTGCACTCCAGCCTGGGCGACAGAGGGAGACCCCATTTCAAGAAAGAAAAAAAAAGAGAGAGAAAACACAAGGAGGTGGAGGGCAAGAAGAAAAGCAGCAGCACCAGCTGGGGGGAGAAAGGCCACATTTCAAGCTCTTGCATCTCCAGGGGGAACACAACTGTAGCCACCAAATGGAGGCATAATTAAAGCTATTTATCTCAGCAGACCTGGGGCGGGGGAGTAGCTGGTGGCTGTAGAAGCCGTCGTCCAAATGGTACATCTTTTATTAAATCGCCTCCTGCTGCTAAAGACGACATGGGCTCTTCACCTTCCAGAGGAAAATATTACCAATCAAAGGAGGAGAGTTAGGTAAAAAGAGGGAGACCCCCCGCTCCCCCGCGGCCAACTCCCATCCCACAGGTACAGAAAAAAACATGCTTTCTGAAGCCCACTTGGCTGGCATCTCTTTGCTCAGCCTGCTCCGCCTGGACCACATGCAGGCACAGAGGACCTGGCGGTGAACCACAGAGCCACCCCCGGCCCTCCCATGATGGGACTCCACAGTGGGAGGCAGACAGCACCCAGCAGGGCAGTGAGGAGATGGACAACAGAAACTGGCAGTAAGTGCTGAAAGGAGGGAAAGCACGGGAGCTGACGCACGTGGACCGGGCCCAATTCAGATTCCAGGCAGACTGGGGAGGAGGCGACACCTGAGCCAGGCCCCACTGCCCTGGCGGCGGTGACCTTGTTTCCACACTGTGGGCACCAGAAGCTTCTCCCCGTTCCTGTGTGGCTTGGTGCCCATGTGCCCAAGAGGCAGCAGAGATGACCTAGCAGGGAAGGACTGAAAGGATAAAGGATGGGCTTTGGCATCAAGGAGGACTTGGGTTTATCAGGGAGGGGCTGGGTTCAGGGCCGAACCCGCTGTTCTCCGGCCCTGACCTTGGCTTCCTCATCTATCCAACGGCCACCCTGACACATCCCAAAAGGGTGAGGTGACAAAACCCAGGTGGAGGGCCTGGCAGCCCGGCCCCAGGGCACCATCCTGGAACTTCACTAGGTCAGAGCCCATGTGCAGCAGAGCCCCGCAGGGCTTGGATCCCCTGAACTAGCAGCTGCCTTCACCCCTGGCCTCAGGAGCCCCATCTATAAAATGGGCACCTAGAAAATGGGCACCTAAAAATGGGCATCTATAAAATGGCCGGGCGCGGTGGCTCACGCCTGTAATCCCAGCCCTTTGGGAGGCCAAGTCAGGCAGCTTACAACGTCAGGAGATCGAGACCATCCTGGCTAACACGGTGAAACCCCATCTCTACTAAAAATATAAAAAAATTAGCCGGGCATGGTGGCGGGCGCCTGTAGTCCCAGCTACTCAGGAGGCTGAGGCAGGAGAATCACTTGAACCCAGGAGGCAGAGGTTGCAGTGAGACGAGATCGCACCACTGCACTCCAGCCTGAGTGATACAGTGAGACTCAGTCTCAAAAAAAAAAAAAAAAATTAGCCAGGCATGGTGGTATATGCCTGTAATCCCAGCTACTCGGGAGGCTGAGGCAGGAGAATCGCTTGAACCCAGAAGGCAGAGGTTGCAGTGAGCAGAGGTTGTGCCATAGCACTCCAGCCTGTGCAACAAAAGCAAAACTCTGCCTCAAAAAATAAAATAAAATAGGCACAAAATAGGAACGAAAACCCCTCCCTGCAGTGAGGATTCCCAGGTAACGGAGGGAGCGGTAGGTGTTAAGTACTTCATAAACAAGAGCAGCTGCTATTACCATCATCAGCAACAGATCAATGCCAGCCTCGGAAGAGAATCCCAAACCCCAGAACCCTAACCCGGCCTGGCCTCCCTCTCCTGCGGTAACCTGAGTCGGATCCTCCAATGTCGTCCGGAATCCCAAACCCTAGAACCCTAACCCGGCCTGGCCTCCCTCTCCTGCCGTAACCTGAGTCGGATCCTCCAATGTCGTCCTCGGAGAAGCTCTGGAGCAGTTGTTCCACGGTGCTGCCCAGCCCCGGGTATCTGAGGACCATCAGGTCACCCTGGGCTCCTCTGGCCCAACCCTGGCCTCTGGGCGAATCCCAACCCTGCTCCAGCACTGAAGCTGGGTGTCCAGGAGCCCTGCAGCCATGGCTCTGAACGGGCACTGCCCCAGCACATCAGAGCTATGTCTGAGCAACTGATCAAAAACTTCCGGCCCAGAAATCCCTTTGCAGGGCCTTATGTATGCTACAAGCTCTACTTGCAGAGATACACCTAGATCTGAAGGCGCCCAAAGCAGAAAACCGAAATATCCATGGATTAATGAAAGAATGAATAAATGAAGATGTGAGAAATTAAAAGAAATCGATTTCCATCTGTACACACTGACATGTTAAATGACCAAGCCACAAGGTAAGGGACAGACAGAGTGGTGTAAAACCTATGAACCACAGGTGTACAGATGGGCGGGGAAGGGACAGAGGGAGGAGTGGCTGTGCACTCTGCATTCATGGGGCTTGTCTGGAAACACAATAAAGTGACTTCAGTGCTGCCTCTGGGAAGCAAGTCATACTTTTCAACCCGCACCCTCCTCTGCCATTGTGTGAACGTGCATAACGTGAAGCCCAGCAGATTCGAGGAGAGATTTATGCATGCACACTTGTATGTGCCTGAAAAACCAAAGGTCACGGGCAGTGCGGAGGGAAGGAGAGACTGACTTTTCATGTTACACCCTCCTGAGTGGTTTGAATTTCTCCCTTGTACATGAAAGATAGCCAGACAAAAGGCAATGGCGAAGGCTGGGGGCAGGAGAGCCGGCGTCTACGCAAGTTGTCTGGGCCCCTCCCTAGGGTGGGCAGGCTGGACGGGGGACCACCCCCCAACATCCTTTTGGACGCTGCTGGCTGGGGGAGGGGAGTGGGAACAGGCCCTGAGCCTCTTCTGTGACCCAGCTGGAGGCTGGCGGACAGCCCTGCTTTCCTCAGCTTGGAATCTCCCAGAGCAAGCCTGGCACCCACCCCGCCGCCCTCTGTGGCTGTGATGGAGGTGGGGCGGTCAGCCCAAGGGCAGCGGGGCTCCCTGACCTGCATTCCAGTAAGGGAGGCTTCCCAAACGAGCCAGGAGCAGTAAGATTCAGGTTTGAACCTGAGCTCTGCCACCTGCAAGCAAGGGACCATCACCTCCCGACACCTCAGCTTTAGCGTCTAGAAAAATAAAATAACATGTAGTTCAGTGGGTAGCCATGAGGACGAATCCACCCATGCCTGGCCCAAGACCCATGGGCACACAGTAGTGTGGCATTGGCACAAAACACCAGTCTTGGTCCCTGTGTCCCCAGAGTGCTCCAGTTCAAGGCAAAGGGTCAAGAGAAGGAGCCATGGAGACAGTTCTAGACACAAGGCCATGTCGGGCCCAGAACAGGTGCCTGGCCCTGTCCCCCAGGTGGCCACCCCGGGACCCAACCCATCTGGCACATGGCTGACAGAGCATCAGCTTCACACACTGCTTGGGAGCACTCCTTATTTTTGGTCTCCCTCTGTCACCCAGGCTGGAGTGCAATGGCCCGCCCAGTCACAGCACACTGCAGCCTCGACCTCCTGTGCTCAAGAAGCAATCCACCCACCTCCGCCTCCTAAGCAGCCGGGACTTCAGGTAGAATAGAGTTATACCAGGGGGAAAAAATACATGTGTGTATATATATACACACACACACACACACACACACACGCATATACATGTGTGTATATACATGTGTATGTGTGTATATACGCATATGTATACATATCTGTATATATGCGTGCATGTGTATATATATGCATGTATGTGTATATATGTGTGTGTATATACATGTATACATATGTAAATAAAACAAAGTAGCTGGGACCACAGGTATGTACTACCACACAAAACTAATTTTTAGGCTGGGTGCAGTGGCTCACACCTGTAATCCCTGCACTTCGGGAACACCTGAGGCCAGGAGTTCGAGACCAGCCTGGCCAACACGGAGAAACCCTGTCTACTAAAAATACAAAAAAAAATTAGCCAGGCGTGGTGGCACATGCCTGTAGTCCCAGCTACTAGGGAGGCTGAGGCGGAAGAATCCCTTGAACCGGGGAGGCAGAGCTTGCACCAAGCCGAGATCGTGCCACTGCACTCTAGCCTGGGCGACAGAGCGAGACTCCATCTCAAAAAAAAAATTCTGAAATTGCGCAGTGACAAGACGCTGGGAGGCGTGTGGGCAGAGTTGAGAGGCGGCCACCTAGGGGAGAGGTATCTAGGGGTGTCCTGTTGGTATCTCAGGTAGGCCAAGGCCTCCATGGTGCCCCCAAGCACTATTTGGGGCAGCTGCCCTTTCTCCCTGCCCTGGGCTGCCCGGTCAGATCTCAGGAGACAGAGCACTCAATGCGCGCCCCATCTAGGTGGGCTCTGGAGAAAGCCCCCTGAACTGAGGACACTCAAACTCATAAATCACCGTGGAGATTCTTGAGTCAAAGGCCTGGGGACACTCAGTAGGGGCTCCCTCTAAAGGCTGGTCCCCAAGCTCCACCTTCAGGGGTTGACAGCTTCCCTTGTAGTCCTGGCTTGCGGGCGACAGTCCCTTCAGTTGCGGGGTGTGCGAAGGGCAACCCCAGGAATAGAAGGCCAAGACAAAGAAAGAGCTTGGCTTTTCTGAAAAAGACACGGGGCACCCCCTTCATTGGGAGCTATTACATGCAAATGTCTCCTGCATCCATGCTAATCAGCTGCCACCGCCAGGGCTTTGTACACTACAAAAGAGACAGCAGATGTGAGCTGGGGTTCCACAGCCCCAGAAAGCGCAGGAGCTTAGCGGATAATTATGAAAAGCACGGGGTTGGTTGGGGGGGGGTCACAGTGCAAAGCCACAAAACTGGCCTGCACCAGTCCCCTTGCTCCACATACTGTCTGCTGGGCCAGCTCACCCAGTCTTTCTTCTCCCGTGGGCCAAGACTTTGAAGCTGTGATTTATGGAGCCCCAGGAAGCACTCTTAGGTGTTGGCTATGCAGGGCCTTGGTTAGTGCTCAAACCACTCTCCAGGTCGACCTTAGTCCTATTTTTAAGAGGGGAAACCAAGGAACAGAGCGATAATAGGCTCCAGGTGGCTCAGCTGGGGACCCAGAAGCTGGTCCAAAGACAGCCAAACTCCATCCCAGTCTCCACAGAGTCCAGTCGGGAGGTACTGGGGGCCAGACTCAGGGGACCAGGTTCCACCTGTGCTCTGGGCCTGCGCAATGCCAGGCCAGGCTAGTTGACCCCTGAGCCTCACCACTACAAGGAGGCAATCGAGCCTGCTTCCTGGCACTAAAAAGGGTCCGTCACATTGTGACACTTGGCAGGAGCTGGGCCGCAGCTCTCTATGGGGACTAGGCCAGCAGGAGAAGCCCTTTGCAGAGAGGACACCCACAGTGGCCTGGAAGGTGGGGTTGAATGAGGCGTGTCATGGAGCAGCAAGAAAACCCCAGGTTGCTGAGGGGGATCATCTCCCAGAGCGACTGGGACCCTCCACACCCTGGCTTTCATTGTCAAGGACAGAGAGCTCACTGCAGCAAGCTGGGCTGCCGCCTGCCTTCAGGCGGGTCAAAGGGCCTCACCCAGAGGAGGGGGTGCAGGCGGGCGCTCCAGAGAGGCTGGGGCAGAGGCAGCCTCCAGTGGAGGAAATCGCCGTTGAGTCATGGAGAAGCTGCCCTGGGCTGAGGCCCACTTGAAGTCCCTGCTTAGCGCACATCTTGAAAGAGTCTGCGTCAGAGCATGCTGGCACATGCCTGTAATCCCAGTGCTTTGGGAGGCCGAGGCAGAGAGACGGCTTGGGACCACAAGTTTGAGACCAGACTGGGTGACAAAGCGAGACCCCGTTTCTACAAAAAGTAAAAGATTAAAAAAATAAAGAATAAGGAAAGGTTTTGACCATCAGCCAGAGAAACAGGATGTCCTGGGCCACAAAGCTGCAGGAAGGGCCTCTGCCAGGCCCCAGGGCATCCAGGAGCCCTTCTGGCCCCACCGAGACTCAGAGAACAGTATGTTTGGGTTAGGAGGCTGCCTTCCGCCCCAGGACCTGCAGGCTGCTTCACCAGATGTGATTCCAGATGTGGCACAGCTGAGAGGGCAGACACTGACGCCACAAAGAAATCAGACACGAGGCAGGAACCAGGGCAGACGGGAGACTGGCTTTGGCGAGCTCTGGAAGAGGTCGCCATGGCCAACACAGTGACACAGGACAAGGACCAGGAGCAGCAGGGGTGAGCCTTGGACGGGCACTTCCTCCATGGCCTTGCGCTACCCTGTGGAGGAGTCAGAGACTGGGAAAAGTGGCAGGAGGGGCTGCAGGGCTGATGGCCAAGTGAAAGGCTCAGGGCCAAACCGGGGTTCACATCCCATCTCTGCCACCAAACTTTTAGTGCCTCAGTTTCCTCTTATAAAAATTAGGGAGTGAGCTGGGCATGGTGGTGCCTCCCTGGAGTCCCAGCTCCTTGGGACACCGAGGCAGGAGGCCCAGTTACTTGAGAGGCTGAGGCAGGAGGATCATTTGAAGCCAGGAGTTTGAGACCAGCCTGGGCAAAATATTGTGACCCCATATATATATATTTTTTCTCTTTCTTTCTTTTTTTTTTTTGAGATGGAATCTCATTCTATCACCCAGGCTGAAGTGCAGTGGCGCGATCTCGGCTCACTGCAACCTCTGCCGCCCAGGTTTAAGTGATTCTCCTGCCTCAGACTCCCGAGTAGCTGGGATTACAGGTGCCTGCCACTGCACCTGCCTAATTTTTTTGTATTTTTTAGTAGAGATGGGGTTTCACCATCTTGGCCAGGCTGGTCTTGAACTCCCGACCTTGTGATCCACCTGCCTCGGCCTCCCAAAGTGCTGGAATTACAGGCGTGAGCCATCGCGCTCAGCCCTCATCTCTAAAAAAAAAAAAAAAGATTAAAAAAAAGATAAAAGATAAAAATGAGGGAGTGGGCAGGGCATGGTGACTCACGTCTGTAATCCCACCACTTTAGGTGGTCGAGGTGGGAGGACTGCGTGAGCCCAGGAGTTGGAGAGCATCCTAGGCAACATAGTGAGACCCCATCTCTACAAGAAATACCAAAATTAGGCCGGGCACAGTGGCTCACGCCTGTAATCCCAGCTACAGGCTGGGAGGCTGAGGTGGGTGGATCACCTGAGGTCAGGAGTTCGAAATCAGACTGACCAACATGGAGAAACCTCATCTCTACTAAAAATACAAAATTAGCCGGGCATGGTGGTGCATGCCTGTAATCCCAGCTACTGGGGAGGCTGAGGCAGGAGAATCACTTGAACCCGGGAGGCAGAGGTGGTGGTGAGCTGAGATGGCGCCATTGCACTCCAGCCTGGGCAACAAGATTGAAACTCCATTTCAAAAAAAAAAGAAAAAAAATTAGCCAGGTGTGGGGGCACCTGTAGTCCCAGCTATTCGGGAGGCTGAGATAGGAGGATCAACTGAGCCTGGGAGGTTGAGGTTGCAGTGAGCTGTGTTCACACCCACTGCACTCCAGCCTGGGCAACACAGCAAGACCCTGTCTCAAAAAGAAAAGAAAAGAAAAGAAAGGAAAGAAAGGAAGGAAAGAAAGAAAGAGAGAGAGACAGAGAGAGACATAAATAAATAAATAAATAAATAAATAAATAAATAAATAAATAAGGGAGTGAGCTGTAGGTGCTGCAGCTCCCTGTGGGGGGCTGGCCTGATAGCAAAACCAGTCAATGAACATGAAGCTCCTGGAACCAGGCCTGCCTGGCTTGTCACTCGTGCTCAGCAAACATTAGCTATGGTAGTGCCTGGCAGCACCAATAAGCAGGACTTGGAGTGTGTGAAGGGGACTAAGAACTGAGCATCCCATCACCCCCTATCTAGGGGCTCCAGGGCTCAGAGGCAGAGCCAGGCTCCTTCGGAGGGTCCCTTAAGGGCACAGGATGGAAATCTGGAAGCTCCAGCCTATCTTTGCCTTCCTGTCCTGTTCAAGGAAGAATGTGGCAAATTCTCTGGAATGTCCCTCCTCAGTTTGCACGAGGCCCCCCGGTCTTTGATTATTTATTCAAACGCCCCCAGCCTAGGATGGGTAACAAGAACATCCCTCTTTCATGAGAGCACTGATTGGCCAGGGACAGTCCTCGCCAGGAAGAGCACCCATGCCCACACCGCCGGGCAGGTTTTCTATACATAAAACCGCTATGCTTGCACATGTGTAACACATCCGGCAAAATGAACCCCGGCTCCGAGAACACAATTAGCGGGGGAAAGACCTGCCAGCGACTTAAAGAAAAACAGCTCAGACCCGCGCCTGCCAAGGCTAATGAATCGCTTTAAAGAGATAGACAAAAAGGAAGAATAAAAGGGGGTTCTACTGGCAGGGGTGGGGGGGCACAGAACCCCCCAAACAAGTCTAGACCTGTTTACAAGAATGCCCCGCCTGGCAGCAGGGGACAAACGATGAGAAGAACAGACAGGGAAAGAGGGGCTGTCCCACTGAACAAAACCCACGCAGAGGGGAACAAGTTCCATGTCTGGCTTTGGGTGGTGGTGACGTGAGTGTCCATAATTGTCAGAAGCCTCAAACAGAACAACTAAGGCCCGGGCGTCTGTGTGTACTGACTAAACAATGATTACAATAAACAAGCGGCCGGGCGCGGTGGCTCACGTCTGTAATCCCAGCACTTTGGGAGGCCGAAGCGGGTGGATCATCTGAGGTCAGGAGTTTGAGACCAGCCTGGTCAACATGGTGAAACCCCATCTCTACTAAAAATCCAAAAAGTAGGCGGGCGTGGTGGCACGTGTCTGTAATCCCAGCTACTCGGGAGGCTGAGGCAGGAGAATCGCTTGAACCCGGGAGGCGGAGGTTGCAGTGAGCCAAGATCACGCTACTGCACTCCAGCCTGGGGGACAGAGCAAGACTCTGTCTCAAAAAAAATAATAATAAAAATAAAACAATAAAACAAAGAAGTGATGCAGAGAACCCATACCAGAGGAGACACAGGAGGGGCCCAGAACCAACTCCTTCAGTCCCGGGTTAGGCCTGTTCTCCATTTCCTTCAACTGTTTTTCAGGGAACAAAAGGCAGGTACAGGGGGAGGGGGCCACTGGGGACTCCAGATTCCTCAACCAAAAGTCAGAGCCGTGTAGTGTCAAAGCGGCAGGTTAGGCTGGGCACAGTGACTCAGGCCTATAATCCTAGATCTTTGGCAGGCCAAGGAGGGGAGGATTGCTTATGTCCAGGAGTTTGAGACCAGCCTGGACAACATACTGAGACCCCATCTCTACATTTTTTTTTTTTTTTTTTTTTTGAGATGGAGTTTTGCTCTTGTTGCCCAGGCTGGAGTGCAGTGGTGTGATCTCAGGTCACCACAACCTCCATCTCCTGGGTTCAAGAGATTCTCCTGCCTCAGCCTCCCGAGTAGCTGGGATTACAGGCGCATGCCACCATGCCCAGCTAATTTTTGTATTTTTAGTAGAGGCAGGGGTTTCACCATGTTGGCCAGGCTGGTGGTCTTGAACTCCTGACCTCAAGGAATTCACCTGCCTCAGCCTCCCAAAGTGCTGGGATTATAGGTGTGAACCACCACACCCAGCCAATTTTTTAAAAAAATTAGCCAGCCGTGGTGGCGCATACCTGTAGCTCCAGCTACTCAGGAGGCTAAGGCAGGAGGATTGCTTGAGCCCAGGATTTAAAGGCTAACAGTGAGCTATGATCACACCAGTGCACTCTAGCCTGGGGAACACAGCGAGACCCTGTCTCTTAAACCAAACAAAAAAGTGGCAGGGCAGGCACCGTGGATTTTCTGGGCAGATCTGGAGGCTGCTCAGAGTCCACCCTGCACGACTCTTGAGACTGAATCGTGAAGCTCCCCAAGCAGGTCACTAGAGTGAGATCAGGAAGCAGATCCGCAAGGTGCCGGAGAAGGCCCCTGGGACAGATAAACCACACCGGGGAAAGGGACTTCTCCTCAATCACTGGGGACGAGGGGGTCTCGGGCAGGATTCCCAAGGCTAGTCTGTGACCTATCTACCCCAACACCTGGCCGTCCTGGGATATATCTTCTCTTCCAGGCCACGTAGCAGGCTTAGGAGATCAAGGATTCACCTATGTTGGGTATGGGCCAATCCTCGAAAGCCCCCTCCATTTAACGGGAGAAAACTGAAGGAAGAACCACAGTTTCCTGGACAAGGTTGCAAGGTCATACCAAGGTGAGGCTCCCATGTATGCTAATCAGGACTGCCTGCAGCCTCTAACCCAGGGAGTGCTGGGCAGCCAGGGACCACATTCCAGCCAGGAAAGGCAGAGAGCAGCAGGGCTGACCACAGAGACCCTGCAGGCCCCTGGGTCCCCCTCCTTTGCAGCTCACCTCTCTCTGACCAGGCCAGCCTCTCCCCTACCTCTCCTTAGCTGCCATTCTCTTCAATTTGCTCCCTAGGCCACTTCCCCAGCAGAGGAGATGGGGTTCTCTGTCTGTCTTCTCTCTGCTCCCCAAGACTGAGGTCGGGCGTGGTGGCTCATATCTGTAATCCCAGCACTTTGGGAGGCCAAGATGGTCAGATCCACTTGAGGTCAGGAGTTCGAGGCCAGCCTGGCTAACATGGTGAAACCCCTGTCTCTACTAAAAACACAAAAATTAGCCGGGCATGGTGTCATACGCCTGTAGTCCCAGCAGCTCGGGAGGCTGAGGCACGAGAATCGCTTGAACCCAGGAGGCAGAGGTTGCAGTGAGCAGAAATCGCTCCAATAGGCTAGATGCGGTGGCTCACGCCTATGATCCCAGAACTTTGGGAGGCCGAGGAGGGCGGATCACAAGGTCAGGAGATTGAGACCATCCTGGCTAACACAGGGAAACCCTGTCTCTATTAAAAATACAAAAAAATTAACTGGGCGTGGTGGCAGGCACCTGTAGTCCCAGCTACTCAGGAGGCTGAGGCAGGAGAATGGCGTGAACTCTGGAGGTGGAGCTTGCAGTGAGCCGAGATCGTGCCACCGCACTCTAGCCTGGACGACAGAGCAAGACTCCATCTCAAAAAACAAGGGGGAAAAAAAAAAAAAAGACTGAGAGTGTGCTGGAGACCGGGGTGCTGTGTCTGACTTGGGCACATACAGTCCAGGCACAGATGTCTACTCTGGCCAAGGCCACTTTTCACCAGGGAAGCCACTCACCAAATCCTCCCACCAATAAGGAAGCTGAGGTTCGAGGACACTGAGGCATTTGCCCATGATCGCCCTGCCAGGAAAGCACAGCGGGCCAGAGCACGGTTGGAGCCCAGCCTCCATCACAGGCGTCCCTTGCCTCCCCATCCCCCTCACTGTGTGCCCTTGGCCATGCCAGGCCCACAAGTTCATTCCCAGAGCAGGTCTTCCCTCCTGGAGTGCCAGATGCTATTTTAAGCACTTTACTTCTATCAGCTCACCACTCACAGCAACCCTCTGAGGTAGACTCTGTTAAGATCCACAACTGACAGCCAAGGAAACTGAGGCACAAAGTGGTGATCGGGATGCTAAGGAGTGGGTCAGGACTTGCCAGCGCCAGCTGGCCCCTGCTAGTGCTCTTACCACAAGCACCACTCTGCCCTTAGCCTCCCTCTAAGCAGAGCCCCTCCTCTAGCATCCTGGAGTCCCTCAGCTCACTTTAAGTGATTGCTGATTTAGCGCTCCTCATGCAATGTCCCCAGGCCCGCAAATGTGGGACCTTGTGTTTATCTCGGGTGTCACCACATCCCTGGGCTCCTAAAACAGTAACTGGTGCACAGCAGATGGTCGGTGAATTTCTGACCATTTAAAGCTGGCTGGATGGGAGCTACCACGCTATGGAGACCAGCGAGTCCACTTTCGCTGCATGTTTCTGGCTGAATGACTGAAAGGGTGGGTCTCAGTGGGCTGGGAAAGGTCGCCGTCCCCCCTGCTCTCTCTGCAGCTCCACTGTCACCTCACCCAAGACCTGCCATCTGGCTGGCCCCTCCCCCACCCCAGCCCTCCAGGGGGCTGCTCTCTGAGGTCACCTGTGACCTCCTGATCAGAAATCCAGTGACCGCCCCTTGGCTCCCACTCTGACCCCTCACAGCATCTGACCTTGCTGACCTCTCCTTCCTGCCCTTTCAAAGCTTCTCACCTGTCCCCGGAGAGGTGTCCTGGCCCTGCACAGAGAGTCCCCCAATCCCTTACCAGCCAGGGCAGTCTTCACTCCCTAATATGGTGCTGTCCTCCAGGGACTGGTACCCTTTCTCAGTCACAGATCCCTCTGAGAAGCTGACTGCAGTCAGCGAAGGTTCTGCGCAGAAAAATGTGCAAAGAATCCACAGCTACACCATGGCCAGTTTATGGAGCTCTTACTTGGGGCCAGGCACTCAGGGCAAAGCTTTTCTTTTTTTTCTTCCTTTTTTTCTTTGAGATGGAGTCTCACTCAGTTGCCCAGGCTGGAGTGCAGTGGCGCGATCTCCGCTCACAGCAAGCTCCGCCTCCTGGGTTCACGCCATTCTCCTGCCTCAGTCTCCCGAGTAGCTGGGACTACAGGCGCCCGCCGCCATGCCCGGCTAATTTTTTGCATTTTCAGTAGAGACGGGGTTTCACCGTGTTAGCCAGGATGGTCTCAATCTCCTGACCTCGTGATCTACCCGCCTCGGCCTCCCAAAGTGCTGGGATTACAGGCGTGAGCCACTGCGCCCGGCCCTTTTTCTTCCTTTTTATATATCATAAGTCATCAAGCAAGAAGCGTTTTTTTTTTAGAGACAAGGCCTTACTCTGTTTCCCGGGATGGAGTGCAGTGGTACGATTATGGCTCACTGTAGCCTCAAGCTCCTGGGCTCAAGCAATCCTCCTGCCTCAGTCTCTGGAGTAGCTGGGACTACAGGCATGTGCCACCATGCCGGCTAAAGTTTTTAAAATTATTTTTTAAGAGATACAGTTTTGGCCGGGCGCGGTGGCTCAAGCCTGTAATCCCAGC
>NW_016804637.1:761431-770287 GCF_001698545.2 Rhinopithecus bieti
AAAAAAAAAAAAAAAAAAAAAAAAAAAAATTAGCCAGGCATGGTGATGCGTGCCTGTGGTCCCAGTCTGCAGAGAGGCTGAGGGTGGGAGAATCCCTTGAGGCTGGGTGTTCAAGGCTGCAGTGAGCTATGATCATGTCACTGCACTCCAGCCTGGATGACACGGCAAGACCCTGTCTCAAAAAAAGAAGAAGAAGAAAATGCTAGCTCTGAGCTGACGGAACTGATGGAAGCCCCTCCCAGCCTCAACTCGCCACCTCGAGCAGCCAGGTGTGCCCTCCATCCTGCCCTTGCTTAAGTGGCTGCTTCCCCGGATGTCTCTGCAAACTCACCACCTCCCAGGTTCTCCAGCAGACCTTAGAAGCAGAGCAGGTTTCCGCAGAAAGGAGACACACCTGCCACAGAGATCTTCCTGAGCCTCTCCACCTGCTAAATCCGACCTGCTCTGAGGTGTGTGAGGCCTGGCATCTCAAAGTCATTAGCAAGTTCACACCACACTCCAGCTTCTGTTGAAAGGCCTTGCCCTCCCATCTCATCCAGAACCCCCACACAGAGGGCCGGCGCGTGGTGACCAGGAGCTGCTCACAGCACTGGCCACTTTCCATTAAGATTTCACCTGAGGCCGGGCGCGGTGGCTCACGCCTGTAATCCCAGCACTGTGGGAGGCCGAGACGGGCGGATCACAAGGTCAGGAGATCGAGACCATCCTGGCTAACACGGTGAAACCCCGTCTCTACTAAAATGCAAAAAATTAGCCGGGCGTGGCGGCGAGTGCTTGTAGTCCCAGCTGCTTGGGAGGCTGAGGCAGGAGAATGGCGGGAACCCGGGAGGCGGAGCTTGCAGTGAGCCGGGATCACGCCACTGCACTCCAGCCTGGGCCACAGAGCGAGACTCCGTCTCAAAAGAAAAAAAAAAAAAAAAAAAAGATTTCACCTGAGGCCGGGCACAGTGGCTCATGCTGGTAATCCCAGGACTTTGGGAGGCCAAGGTGGGTGGATCATGTAAGTTCAAGACCAGCCCAGCCAAAAGGGTGAGACCCCCATGTCTAAAATACAAAAATTATCTGGGTGTGGTTGCATGCACTTGTAATCCTAGCTACTCGGGAGTCTGAGGCAGGAGAATGGTTTGAACCTAGGAGGCTAGAGGTTGCAGTGAGATGAGATTGAGCCACTGCGCTCCAACCTAGGTGACGGTGAGAATCCGTCTCCAAAAAAAAAACAAAACAAAACAAAAAAAAAATCCTCGATTTAGACCCAGCCCTGTTTCTACTTTTAGCCCCTACACTCCTCACAGGGGACCCTGTGCTCCAAGCCAGGTGGCTGTCTCCAGCCCTGGCCCACTCGAGCACCTCTCCATAACCTCTCCAGAAACGTCCTTCCCAACATTCTGGCCAGGTCCAGATCCTACCCACTGTGGCCAAGGTGACTCCCTGTATGTTCTCCCTTTGTCCATGGAAACTGGAACCCTGAATTCAGCTGAGCACATGGCCACTCAGACTGAAAACTACATTTCCCAGGATCCCTTGCAACTGGCAGTGGTCATGTGACTACATTCTAGCCAACAAAATGAAAGCAGACGCACCTTGCATCAGCTACCCGGAACCTTTCTTAAACACCTGGATGTGACCTTTGCACCCTTTCTCTTTTGTCCCTTCCTGTGTCCTGCTGTCTGGAAGCCAGGGTGTAATGGCAGGACTCCAGCAGCTATGCTGAAACATGAGGACAAGACCTCACCTTAAGAATGGTGGAGGATGGCCCGGGGCAGTGGCCTGTCATCCCAGCACTTTGGGAAGCCAAGGCGGGTGGACTACCTGAGGTCAGGAGTTTGAAAACAGCCTGGGCAACATGGCGATACCCCGTCTCTACTAAAAATACAAAAATTAGCCAGGCGTGGTGGCACATACCTATAGTCCCAGACACTTGGGAAGCTGAGGCAGGAGAATCGCTTGAACTCGGGACGCAGAGGTTGCAGTGAGCCGAGATCGTGCCACTGCACTGCAGCCTGGGTGACAGAGCGAGACTCCACCTTAAAAAAAAAAAAAGTGGAGGACCTAGATCCGGGAACTTTCAAGAGCCCAGGACACTCTGGCACCTGCCAATCTTCACACTTTAGCATGAGAGCACAGAAAATAAAATGCCATCGTGTTTAAGCATCTGCTACTTTGGGTCTTTGTGGTGAACAGATAAACTGAATCCTGATCATCTTTCTAGTCACTGACCCACTTATATATGCAGTTCAGGTGAGCATCCAGTCGCCCTGAATGCCAAAGCCATCTCTGCTGCCTGCCAACCACATACTTTGGCCAGTCAAGTTCTTTGATTTCTGTTTTTCCATCAGTAAAATGGGGTTGGCATCTCTGACCTTGCAGAACTCCTTTTGGAATAAGTGGTAACATACAGTAAGCGCCACAACTGGCACAAGGGGCTCACACAGTTCAGAAGTGTGCTCTATTCGGCCTGAGCAAGTGGGACCCTTCGCACCCCAAACAAAGGGTGTTTTGGTTTCTCTTTTGGTTGGGGCCAAGCTCCCCACAGACCCCAACTCCTGCCTGCCTCATTCATTTAACCCAGGGGGCTACAAGCTTTCCCTGCCTCGGGCCAGTGAGTAAATATTTCAGGTTTTGCAGAACACTGTGGTCTCAACTGAATATCGTTGTTTGTGGATTGGGTTTTAGTTTTTTTTCCCTAATCAATCTCTCAAAAAACGTAAATGCCTTTCTTAGCTTTGTATAAAAATAGGCCACACCGGGCGCAGTGGTTCGTGACTATAATCCCAGCTACTTCTGAGGCTCAGGCAGGAGGAGGATGGTTTGAGGTCAGGGGTTCAGGGCCAGCCTGGGAAACACAGCAATACCCTGTCTTAATTTAGCCAATTAAGGCAATTGCTTAAATTAGCCAAGGTGGTGGCAGATGCTTGTAGTCCCAGCTACTTGGGAGGCTGAGGCCAGAGGATCACTTGAGCCCAGGAGTCAGAGGCTGCAGTGAGCTACTAAAATACAAAAAATTAGCCGGGCATGGCAGCATGCGCCTGTAATCCCAGCTAACCGGGAGGCTGAGATAGGAGAATCGCTTGAACCTGGGAGGCAGAGGTTGCAGTGAGCCGAGATCGCACCACTGCATTCCAGCCTGGGCGGCAGAGCGAGACTCCATCTCAAAATAAATAAATAAATAAATAAATAAATAAATAAATAAATAAATACAGGCTGGGAGTGGTGGCTCGCACCTGTAATCCCAGCATTTGGGGAGGCTGAGGCAGGCAGATTACTTGAGGTCAGGAGTTTGAGGCCAGCCTGGCCAAGATGGTGAAACCCCATCTCTACCAAAAATACAAAAATTAGCCAGGCGTGGTGGCACAGGCTTGTAATCCCAGCTACTCAGGAGGCTGAGGCATGAGAATCGTTTGAACATGGGAGGTGGAGGTTACAGTGAGCCAAGACCATGCCATGGCACTCCAGCCTGGGCAACACATTGAGACTCTGTCTCAATAATAAAATACAAACACAGATAAAAATGGGCCGCAGGCTCAATTTGGCCCATAGGCCTAATTTACACCACTGCCCTTTCCCTAGCTGCCCCCAAGATCAAGCATTTTGAGTCAGCACAAATTTATGCACAGTCTGGTACACAGTAAATGCTCAATAAATGACAATATCCATTAGCAACATGCAGGCACCGCTGAAACACAAATGCCTTTCTGGGGTTACTAACTTTCTCTGTCCCCCAGCTGCCAGGGGGATCCCAGGAGTGTAACCAAAGGAAGTCACAAGGGACCCCGGTTCAGTGACAGCAGGCCATTCTTTACCTTCTTTGGACAAAGGGTTTTTCTCTGAACTTTCCACCCCCTGGCATGCCCCCCCATAGACTGAAGTTGAGCCCCTGACAGAGCCCAGGCTGCTGTATAAGCTTCTTAGCCAAGGGGATGGGAGAGTCCAGAGAACCGGCCACACTGACTCGTGCTGACCAAGAAAGAAAACTAACACAGTCATTTCCAGAAAGGGCACCACGGGGCTGGGGAAGCGAGAGTTTGTTCTGTTCTCTTTCCCGGCACCCCTCCCTGAGAAACTGCCTCCTTTCCAAGGGAGGGCAGCCTATGCCCAGGAACTCCAGAGGCCATGCCAAAGCTTCCTCAAGCCCATGAAGAACACGCCAAAGGGCCTCCCCCTCTGCCCAGGGAAAATGGCCTGGTGTTGGTAGTTGCCATTTGGCCAATCTCATGGACACAGGCCAGGGTGACTTCAGATGGCAAGAAGGGCTGGGTAGGGTAACTGTTCACTACAGAGTGACTGATATAGGCCCTTCTGCAGCTGTCATCCTTCCCTGGAGGGTGCAGACGTCAGGGAACGGGGCTGGAAGTCCTCCTCCTCACATGCCTCTCCCGGACCTCCTATGTCAGGTACAGGAGTCCCTCCCATGGCCGGTGAGCCAAGACAGTCGGGCAGCCCTGGAGCACTGGGGGCTCCTTCTAGAAAAGCTAGCTCATTCCCATGCCACACCAATGAACACTGCTGTCAGTAACATGGACACAAATGTCTATTGGCTAGGCGCAGTGGCTCACGTCTGTAATCCTAGCACTTTGGGAGGCCAAGGCAGGAGGACTGCTTGAGCCCAGAAGTTCAAGACCAGCCTGGGCAAAATAGTGAGACCCCATCGCTAGAAGAAACTTAAAAATTAGCCATGTATGAGGCTGGTGGCAGTGGCTCATGCCTGTAATCCCAGCACTTTGGGAGGCCGAGGTGGGCGGATCACCTGAGGTCAGGAGTTTGAGACCAGCCTGACCAACATGGAGAAATCCTGTCTCTACTAAAAATGCAAAAAAAATTAACCGTGCATGGTGGTGCATACCTCTAATCCCTGTAATCCCAGGACTTTGGGGGGCCAAGGCAGGCGAATCACTCGAACCCAGGAGGTGGAGGTTGCAGTGAGCCAAGATTGCGCCACTGCACTCCAGCCTGGGCAACAAGAGCAAAATTCCATCTCAGAAAAAAAAAAGAAAAGGAAAAGAAAAAAGACAGACATCCAAGTTGTAACCCTTGGAATCTGTGAAGGTGACCTTATTAGGAAACAGGGTCTTTGCAGGTAAGGATCTTGAGATGAGATCATCCTAGATACAAAGTGGGCCCTAAATCCAATCCCCAGCGTCCTTATAAGAAAAGAGCAGCTGGGGCCGGGCGCGGCGGCTCACGCCTGTAATCCCAGCACTCTGGGAGGCCGAGGCGGGCGGATCACGAGGTCAGGAGATCAAGACCATCCTGGCTAACACGGTGAAATGCCCTCTCCACTAAAAATACAAAGAATTAGCTGGGCATGGTGGTGGCGCCTGTAGTCCCAGCTACTCAGGAGGCTGAGGCAGGAGAATGGCGTGAACCCAGGAGGTGGAGCTTGTAGTGAGCCGAGATCACGCCACTGCATTCCAGCCTGGGCGACAGAGCCAGACTCCGTCTCAAAAAAAAAAAAAAAAAAAAAAAAAGAACAGCTGAGGTGGGAGGATCACTTAAGCCTAGGAGTTCAAGGCCAGCCTATAATAGAGTGAGACTCCATCTCACTTAAAAAGAAAAAGGGCGGGGCACGGTGGCTCATGCCTGTAATCCCAGCACTTTGAGAGGCCGAGGTGGGTGGATCACGAGGTCAGGAGATCGAGACCATCCTGGCTAACACAGTGAAACCCCGTCTCTACTAAAATACAAAAAATTAGCTGGGCGTGGTGGCGGGCGCCTGTGGTCCCAGCTACTTGGGAGGCTGAGGCAGGAGAATGGCGTGAACCTGGGAGGCGGAGCTTGCAGTGAGCTGAGGTCACACCACTGCACTCCAGCCTGGGTGACAGGGTAAGATTCCGTCTCAAAATAAAAAAAAAGGAAAGAAGAGGACACAAGACACAGGAGTGAAGATACAGGCAGAGACTGGAGATTTTCTGAAGCAAATCAAGCAACAGTTGGAGCCACTGGAATCTGGAAGGCGCAAGGATTTTCCCGTAGACCCTCCCCAGGGAGTGTGGCCCTGCCAGTACCGTGATTTCGGACTTCTGGCCGTGAACTGAGAGAGACTCCATTCCTGTTGTCTTAAACCATAAATTTGTCATAATTTGTTATGGCAGCCATGGGAAATTAATCCACCCAGCACTGATCACCTCCAACTCCAGAACCCATGCTTTTTTGTTTTTTTTTTTTTTGAAACAGAGTTTCGGTCTTGTTGCCCAGGCTGGAGTGCAATGGTGCGATCTCAGTTCACTGTAACCTCTGCTTCCCTAGTTCAAGCGATCCTCCCACCTCAGCCTCTGGAGTAGCCAGGACCACAGGCGCAGGCACCAGCACATCTGGCTAATTTTTGTATTTTTAGTAGTGACGAGGTTTTGCCATGTTGGCCAAGCTGGTCTCAACCTCTTGAGCTCAAGGGATTCACCTGCCTCAACCTCTCAAAGTGCTGGGATTATAGGTGTGAGCCACCATGCCTGGACAAGAACCCATGCTTTTTATCAATGTTACTTAGGGATAAAGAGGGGCGGTGCGGTGGCTGACGCCTGTAATTCCAGGACTATGGGAGGCCAAGGAGGGAGGATCACTTGAGCCCAGGAGTTTGATACCGGCCTGGCCAACACAGTGAAAACCCTTTCTCTACAAAAAATATGAAAGATTAGCTGGGTGTGGCACATGCCTGTGGTCCCAGCTACTGGGGAGGCTGAGGTATGAGGATCACTTGAGCCCTGGAGGTCAAGGCTGCAGCGAGCTGAGACTGTACCACAGCACTCCAGTCTTAGCAACGGAGTGAGGGCTTGTCTCAAAAAAAAAAAAAAAAAGAAAGAAAGAAAGGAAAAAGTGGAAAAAAAATTATTATTTCAGACCCCTAAAGATATATCATCTGGGACTGAGGATCTCTGAGGAATGTGGACTTTCTCCTTTTTATGAATGTTTCCGGTCAGGTGGGGTGGCTCACACCTGTAATCCCAGCATTCTGGGAGGCAGGAAGATCACTTGAGCTCAGAAGTCGGAGAGCAGCCTGGGCAACACGGTGACATAGTGAAACCTTGTCTCTAATAATAAAAAATGTTTCAGTTACCAATTACCTCTCAAAGAGAAGTGCTGTCTTAATAACAAATAATACTTTCAAGAGTATCAACAAAACAAAAACACAAACAAACACTAAATGTTACTCCAGGAGTAAGATGATAAGAACATCTCACTATGTTGCCAATACATCTATAAAACCAAAATTGTTCTAAAAAAAAATTTTTTTTTTTTTTTTTTGAGACGGAGTCTTGCTGTCTCCCAGGCTGGAGTGCAGTGGCATGATCTCAGCTCATTGCAACCTCCGCCTCCCAGGTTCAAGTGATTCTCCTGCCTCTGCCTCACAAGTAGCTGGGACTACAGGCACATGCCACCATGCTTGGCTAAGTTTTGTATTTTTAGTAGAGACGGGGTTTCACCATGTTGGCCAAGCTGGTCTCAAACTCCTGACCTCAAGTGATCCTCCCACCTTAGCTTCCCAAAGTGCTAAGCCACCGTGCTTGGTCCTAAAAAAATTTTTTAAAGGTTTATTTAAAAATGATAGCCAACTCTCCCGGAACTCCTTTGAGGCTAAGCCCTGGGACCCTAGTTTTAGAAACGCTGCGCCACTTTGTTCTGTTCAGGACAGAGTTGGCTACCAATGCTTGCCCAGTGAATAGGTTTTGCTTATGATCTGGGGTTCTGCTGAGCTGAGTGTCTGCCTAGAACTCTGAAATATACCCTCCTTCCCCTCTCCTCATCTGGGCCAAGAAGACCCAGGCTCTGCCCCAGCAAAAAGGGACGGCACCCTCGGGTGGCAGACACAACTCCTTTAGTCCACGTTTTCAAAGTCGAGGTGCAGGGAAAACCCAGTGTGAACGGACTGCTCCTCGGGCTTTCCTTTAATCGGGCTGTTCCCAAAGTGGTAAAAAATTCACACAGGACCCAAGCCAGCTAGAGGCCTCCTGAGGGGTTCCCCGGGGCATCAGTGCAAGAAGCCCCGAGAGACAAAGCCAAATGACACAGAGTAGCAAAATGTGAACGAGGAATCAAAGAAAACAGATAAGAAAAGGAGTAACAAGAAGAAGAATGAACTACAAAGACTGGGAGCGGGGGTGGGGGGTGCTGGCAACTACATTTGTGATTTTCTTTCCCCCCTAGTGAAATGTCAGCTTTGAAAGCAGCTTCGGAAAATGTAACCAGCTTCTCACATCCCCCAAAAGAAGACGGGAGGAGGCTGTTACCCCTTACTTCGAAGCCCGGCACCAGGAAGGGGCCCGTCCAGTCCACGTTTCCACGAGGAGCTCATCCTGCGTCTCCCACCCTCCTCGCATAGGCCCTCTCCCCAGGTCCCGAAGTTTCCCACTCGGGGGTCCTGAACACCACGCCTTGCACAGCGGTGGAACTCGGTCCGCCCGGGCGCCCCAAACCAGCAAACACTTTCCGACCGTCCTGAGCTATCCAGGGGGTCCCCAGAGGGATCCCGGGCCGCCCACGCCCCACCCTTCTCCCTGCAGAGGCGGCCACACCCGCCCCCGAGACACCCACCTCTCCCGCACCCCGGGCCTCCCTCCTCCACGTTTAAGCCCCCCAGGCCTGGCGTCCTCCAAATTTCCCTTCCACTCAGAGCGCCCCACTTCCTGCCCACCCATCCCTCCCAAATCTCTGGCCCCTCACTCCCCATTTCGCGCTTCCCTGCTCACTCTGGGCACCTCGCCCCTCCAGCCACCAAGCACGCCCTCTTTTCTCTGTCCCCTGTCACCCGCCCTCCACGCTCCCTCCCTGCGGGCCACCGGCTCGGCCCCAGGGACCCCACGCCAGGCCCCTGCGCTCAGGGCCCCTCCCCGCCGGCCCCGGCCCCGGGCCGGCCTCGTGCGCAGC
>NW_016804637.1:774321-775388 GCF_001698545.2 Rhinopithecus bieti
CCAGCCTGGCCAACATAGTGAAACCCCGTCTCTACTAAAAATACAGAAAATTAGCTGGGCGTATTGGCGAGCACCTGTAGTCCCAGCTACTCAGGAGGCTGAGGCAGGAGAATGGCTTGAATCTGGGAGGCAGAAGTTGCAGTGAGCTGAGATCACACTATTGCACTCCAGCCTGGGTGACAGAACAAGACTCTGTCTCAAAAAAACTAAATAAATAAAAAATAAAAATAAAATAAATAAATAATATTATCTCTTCCTCCCTTCCCATTTTGGGCAAAACATTCCTCAAAAGTCTACCTCCTCTTCTGCCTTGGAGGTTTCTGACTCTGATCCTAGTTAAGGAGAGATGAACTTCTAGAACTGAAGCCACTCAGTTGACATCAGTCTGGGGGTTCCACCCACAGTCCTGTTCCTCCCAAGCTGGGTGACCCTAGGCCCATTATCAGCCTCAGTGTCCTTGTTTGTAAAAAGAAAATAGTCGATCCCACCTGAAAGGGTGTTACAAAGTTGCATATCAGACACCCTTAGCAAGGTAATGGGGAAAGCTAGAGACCGGTCAGCTGCTGCCTTATCATTTCAGCCAACAGCAAAGCTGTGTAAGGCTTCAAAAGGAAACCAGAAGTGAAAGCAGAGACTCCAAAAGAAATCTGCATACCCATGGTCATGGCAGGGTTCTGCACAATAGCCAAAAGGTGGAAACGACCCAAGTGTCCGTCAACAAAACTTGGTGCATCCATACAATAGAATATAATTCAGCCTTATAAAGGAAGAACAGGCCGGCAAATCCCAGCACTTTGGGAGGTCGAGGCGGGAGGATCACCTGAGGTCAGGAGTTCGAGACCAGCCTGGCCAACATGGTGAAACCCCGTCTCTACTAAAAATACAAAAATTAACCGGGCATGGTGGCAGGTGCCTGTAATCCCAGCTACTCGGGAGGTTGAGGCAGGAGAATCGCTTGAGCCTGGGAGGCGGAGGTTGCAGTGAGTCGAGATCACACCACTGCACTCCAGTCTGGGCAACAGAGTGAGAACCGTGTCTCAAAAAAAAAAAGGAAGAACTTTTTTTTT
>NW_016804638.1:0-1031 GCF_001698545.2 Rhinopithecus bieti
GTTTTCATCTGATTATATTTCCTTTTCCACCATAGCCCTCAATGCGCTCCTAAATATCACTTTGCATATTCCACAAGAACAGTGTTAGCAAATGGATTCATGAACAGATAGGTGGAACTCTGTGAGATGAATTCGGAGATCACAAAGTAGTTTCTCAGAAAGCTTCTTTCTCGTTTTTATCTGAGGTTATTTCCTTTGGCCTTATAGTCTTCAAAACGATCTGAAATATCAGTTCTCAGATTCCACAAAAACAGGACTTGCAAAAGACTCCAAGAACTCCACCTGTAACTCAGTGAGTTGAATTCACACATCACAAAGCAGTTTCTCAGAAAGCTTCTTTCTACTTTTTATCTCAGTATATTTTCGTTGTCACCGTAAGCTTTATTGTGCAAAGAAATATCCCATTGCAAATTTCAAGACAACAGTGTCAGCAAACTGATCAATGAAAAGTAAAGTGTAACTCTGTGAGTTTCATTAACACGACATAATACAGTTTCTCAGAATGCTTCCCTACAGTTTTTATCTGAGGGTATCTCCTTTTTCACCATAGCCCTCCATGGGCACCCAAATATCCCTTTGCAAATTCCACAAGAAGAGTGTTAGCAAACAGCTTCATGAACAGAAAGGTGGAACTCTGTGAGATGAATTCACAGATCAGAATGAATTTCTCAGAAAGCTTCTTTCTCGTTTTTATCTGAGGATATTTCCTTCTGCCGTATAGTCTTGAAAGCAATCCGAAAAATCAGTTCTGAGATTCCATTAAACAAGACTAGCAAACGGCTCAACGAAATACAGGTGTAACTCAGAGAGTTGAATTCACACATAACAAAGCAGTTTCTCAGAAAGTTTCATTCTACTTTTTGTTTGAGGATATTTCCTTTGTCAACATAAGCTTCATTACACTAAGAAATATCCAATTGCAGATTTGAAGAAAACAGAGTTAGCAAACTGATCAATGAAAAGAAATGTGTAATTCTTTGAGTTTCATTCACACGTCACAAAGTAGTTTCTCAGAAAGCTTCTTTCCAGGT
>NW_016804639.1:0-8450 GCF_001698545.2 Rhinopithecus bieti
AAACTAAGTCTCATTTAGCTGAACTAAATGAGATTGAGATCAAAAAAAGACACAAAGGATCAACAAAATGAGAAGCTGGTTCTTTGAAATAATAAACTAAGTTGATAGACCACTAGATGGTTTAACTAAGAAGAAAAGATAGAAAACTGTAACAAGTACAATTATAAATTGAAAAGGGCACACATTGCAATGGATACCACAGAAATATATATAAGATGATCAGTGATTACTATGAACATGTATATACATACAAACTAGAAAAGCTAGATGATGGATAAATTCCTGGAAAATTACAGTCTCCCAAGACTGAACCAGGATGAAACAGAAAACACAAACAGACCAAAGGAATAGTGAAACTGAGCCAGCAATAAAAAATGTTCCACCAAAAAAGGCCAGGATCACATAGGTCTATAAACAAGTTTTCCAGACAAGCAAAGAAGAGCTGGTGCTAATCTTACTAAAACTGTTCCCAAAATTGAGGAGTTGGGAATCCTTCCCAATTAATTATACAAAACTAGTATCATCCTGAGAGCAAAATCAGGTAAGGACACAACCAAAAAAGAAAACTGCCAGCCAATATTCCAGATGAACATAGATGCAAAAATCCTCAACGAGATACTAGCAAAGCAAATCCAACAGCACATGCAAAAAAATAGTTAATCATGATCAAGTGGATTTTATTCTAGGGATGAAAGGATGGATCAACATTTACTAATCAATAAATGTAAATCACCACATAAAATTATAAACACAAATCATGTGATCATCTCAATAGATGCAGAAAAAGCATTAGAGACAATTCAACATCACTTGATGATTAAAAACCCTCCATATAATAGGCATAGAAAGAACATACTCCAGTATCATACCAAATGTGGGAAAGTTGAAAGCATTCCCTTCAGGAACTGAAACAGGTCAAGGATGTCCACTTTTACCACTCCTAGTCAACATAGTACTGGAAAGTCCCAGCCAGAGCAATCAAGCAAGAGAAAGAAACAAAAGACATCCAAATTGGAAAAGAGGAAGTCAACGTACCTCTGTTCATTGATGATATAATATGATACTGAGAAAAACCAAAAGACTCCTCCAACAGACTCCTAGACTTGATAAACAAATTCAGTAATGTTTCAAAAAAAAAATCAACATACAAAAATCAGTAGCTTTTCTATACAATCAATGATGTTCTAACTGTAAACCAAATGAAGGTTCTCATTAACAATCTCATTAACAACAGCCACAAAAAGTAAAATACCTACAAATACATTTAACCAAGAATGTGAAAGAGTTCTACAAGGAGAACTATAAAACACAGATGAAAGAAACTAGATCAAATGGACAAATGGAGAAATATCTCATGCTCATGAATTGGAAGAATCAATATCATTAAAATGACCATACTAGTCCAGGCACAGTGGTTCACGCCTATAATCCCAGTACTTTGGGAGGCTGAGGCAGTAGACTCATTTGAACCCAGAAGTTCCAGACCATCCTAGTCAACATAGCGAGACCTCATCTTTACCAAAAAAATTTACATTAGCCAGGCATGGTGGCATACACCTGTATCCCCAGCTACACAGGAGGCTGAAGTGGGAGGATTGCTTAAGCCTAGGAGGTCAAAGCTGCAGTGAGCAGTGATTGTGCCACTGCATTCCAGCCTGGGCAATAGAGAGAGATGCTGTCAAAAAAAAAAACAAAAAAACAAAAAAAACAAAAAAACCAAACAACATACTGACCAAAGCAATATCCACATTCAGTACAATTCCTATCAAACTATGAAGATCAGTCATCCTTCAGAGAATTAGAAATAACAATCCTAATGTTTACACGGAATCAAAAAACAGCCTGAATAGCCAAAGCAACCTTAAGTAAAATTAACAAACCCAGAGGCATCACATTTCCTAATTTCAAATTATACTACAAGGCTATAGTAACTTAAACAGCACAGTACTTGTACAAAATTAGACACATAGATCAATGGAACAAAACAGAGATCCCAGAAATAAAGCTGCATACCTATAGTCATCTGATTTTCTACAAAATCAACAACAATAAACAACGAGGAGAGAACACTCTATTCAATAAATGGTGTTGGGAAAATTGCCTAGCCACATGAAGAATAAAACTGGACCCCTATCTCTCACTATTCACAATAATTAACTCAAGATGGTTTGAAGACTTAAACATAAGACGTGAAACCACAAAGGTATTAGAAGAAAACCTAGGCAAAACTCTTCTGGACATTGATCTATACAAAGAATTTATGACTAAAATCCCAAAAGCAAATGCAACAAAAACAAAAGTAGACAAATTGGACTTAATTAATTTCCTGCACAGTCAAAGAAATAATCAGTAGAGTAAAAAGATGACCTACAGAATGGGATAAAATATTTGCAAACTATGTCTCTGACAAAAGACTAATATCCAGAATCTACAAGGTACTCAAACAACTCAACAGGTAAACAAACAAACAGACCTATTAAAAGGTGGGCAAAGGATATGAACACACATTTTACAAAAGAAGACATAAAGCAGCCAACAAACATGGAAAAATGCTCAATATTACTAATCATCAGAAAAATGCAAATTAAAACCACAATGAAATACGATTTTATATCAGTCAGGAGGGCTATTATTAAAAAGTTAGAAAATAACAGATGTTGGCATGGATGTGGGGAAAAAAAAATGGGTACACTTATACACTGTTGATGGGAACGTAAATTAGTACAACCTCTATGAAAAACCATATGAAAATTTCTCAAAGGTATAATAATAAAAAAAAATTGACCCAGCAATCCCACTAACAGGTATGTACCCAAAGGAAAATCAATCATTATATAAAAAGGACACCTGCATTTGTATGTCTATCACAGCACTGTTCACAATAGCAAAGTTATGGAATCAACCTAAGTGTCCATCAATGGTTAATTCGATACAGAGATTATGGTATATAGACACCATGGAATACCATACATCTGTAAGAAAGAACAAAATCATTATCTTTCCAGCAACATGGATGGAGGTGGAGATCATTATCCTATGTGAAATAACTCAGAAAATCAAATATCCCATGTTCTCCCTTATAAGTGGGAGTTACACAATGGAAACACATGGACATACAGATGGAAATAACAGACACCAAGGACTCCAAAAGGGAGAAGTTAAAAGGGGGTTGAGGGTTGAAAAATTACCTAATGGTCACTGTTTTGTTGATGGATACATTAGAAATCCAAACCTACCATTATGCAATATCCATGTAAAAAACCCACAAATGCATCCCCAGATCTAAATTTTTTTAAGAAAAAGAAAAATAAATACATATATAAACATTCCACTGATTTGTTATTTAAATTAAAAGCAATAAACCTTTAATCTCCTGTGTTGGTCATATGAAGTTATTCAATAACAAGCTTTCTACTTAACTTACATCCCAGTCAATATTTGCAAAAAACAGATGTCTTTTGATTTCTTCAACTCCTNTCATGGTCTCATTTCTGTCTTTACCTTGAAATGGCAGAGTACCAGTAAGCATTTCAAACTAAAACAAACAAACAAAACATCACCACACAATTAGAACACCTTAGAATATATAGTAAGATTCTTTAGAAAAAAATTGAGACTTCTACTATATAATCATCAAACTGTAAGATCTACATGATAGTAGATCAAAATGGGACCAGAAAATTTGGTTACTTAAAGAAATAAACTTCTGGTATCCCACTCTCTCTCTCTATATATATATATAGCTCAACTGATGGTGACCTGTAGCAGATGAAACCAACCAATTCCTCTTCGGTTCTAATTTGGCTACGTTTTCAAAGCCAAAGTAATTTGAAAATACGCACAATGCACTTTCTGTTAAAACAAAGATATTATTTTGAAGCAAATGTTTAATAATAAAGGAAAAGGAAAAATAAGCAGAAAAGCATTTCAAATTCATACATGCCCAACAAAGATTTAACTATTCTCATTTCCTCCACGGCCCCCAAAACAGGACCCAAAAAAGAGGTAGAAGCAGCAGAACACACCACCACCACTCCCCCACCCCCCGACACGCATGCCAATAGCTTTAAAAAAGAAACATACACCTTAGTTGTACACAGAAGAAGGAAAACATTTTCTCATAGAGAACTGACTGCAATGTGACTAACTAGAACATTAAATAATGGTATAAAAAAAGACTACTTCTAAAATCACTATAGTACATTAAAGAGAAGTTTTGTATCTCCAGTATTTAAATCTCAAACTTAGATTCAATAATGGCTTTGTCCTTTAGTCCTCTACTCATTTATCTGAACTCACAATCTAAGTGAGCTTATACGTTCAAGTCTCCCCTGTATCTTAATGTCTCCCAAAATCTGCTGTTCAAGCCTTAATCTTTCTCAAACTCCAGCTTTCCTTCCCAAATCTTAAGTAATAGTACACCACCAAAGACTGGAGGAGTAGAGGTGACAACTTCAGGGAGAGAATGAAGGATCATATATAGGACTCACATCTTCCCTCAAAGAAACTATAGGTTGGGTAGTTAATATATACATATTAAGGTCTCCGAATGATTCTGATTCTCTCTCCACTACCCCTTCTAGCTTATCACCACCCAGTGGTGAGTCATTAACCTAGAGTAACCTATGCTACATGTTAGAAATTATTTTTTCCCACTTCCAAAACCAGCTGTCCTCCTCAGTTATCTCTTCTATTAACTTACCATTCTTTCAACCACCTAAAACTCACAAATTGTATAGGCATTTTTATCTTTGACAATTCATCTCTTTTTCACCTGTGTCATCTAATTTGCTACCAAGGTTAGTAACAGATTACTTTGAAATCTCTATAATCTTACAATTGTCTTTTAAGATCTCTTTTGTCTTCCTATTTCTAGTTTCTTCCAATACAATCCACTTACATAATGCTGTCAAAGCTAATCTTCCTAAAATACAATCTTCTCTAATTTCCATCCTGTTTAAGAATCTAAAAGTTTCCTCCTACCCAAAGAATCATGTGTAAATGCTTATAGGTTTATAGCTTCACTTCCTCCACCTTTGCCCTCTTTCTCCACTTCTCTAGTCAAACTGGTTCTCCAAGTCTTTGCTAATATGATCACAATACTCTCCTTCTTGACACACAACTATTCAAATTTTATCCATCCTTCAGGGCTTAATTTTAATTCCAACTCTTTCAGTTTGCCTACATCAGCTTACATTAAATCTTCCCTGAACTCCTAAGGTACTTCTTGAGAGTTTATTTAGCTACTCCAGGTGAAAAAGACCAAATATTGTACTTAGAATCAGTCCTTACCCCACAGGCCTCCTAGTATGTCAGGCTTATAATAGGCACTTAACATGCTGATGTGTCATTTGGTATGCTACTCAGTGATAAATGGACAAAATGGATCAGCCCTCAAAAGCAAATTATATCTAATTCAACAGCTATCTATCTATCATCCTACTGACTACTGCAAATTCTATGCTTAATCTCATACCAATGGTCATTAAGCATCTACTGTATTAAGCACCTACTGAAATGCTCACTATGCTTGGTACTATTGGAGATGAAAAGTAGTATAAGACATGATTCCTCTGTTCAACAGGTTTATAACCTTTCCAGGGAATGCACGGAACAATCTGACAATAGGACACTATATGGTAAGGTGCTAAGTTCTGTAACATTCAATTAAAATACCACGTAACTGATAAACTCATCATTCTGAAATATAGAATCTGACAGACCTTTTCATAAGTATCAAATATGAATAGTTTATAATAACAATGCTGCCATTTACCTTTTCACTAGCAACTTTAAAATAAATCAGAACACCAAAACCTTAATTTTTATTGTATAACAGCTAGCCAATCACAAGGTTTTTGGTGCTAATTATAAATTATCAGAACCCCTTTCTGACCTGCTAAGTCCCAAAATTTGAAATAATTTTTATATTTTGAAACAAAATAAAATAATTTATATATCAATCACAGGTTGGCATAATTAAAACAAATAATGCTACTTACCATAAGAACACCATATGACCACCAATCAGCACTCTGGGAATGGCCTCTCCTATTTACTACTTCAGGAGCCATATACTCTACTGTACCACAAAATGAGTAAGCCTTCTTTTCTTGATCTACTGACTCCTTGCTGAGTCCAAAATCTATAATAACAGTATTACCAAAAAATGTGTCTGAAAAACTTCAGAAAACAGAAAACATCAAAAGAAACAAAATAATGTATTAAACATTACAATTATTTATGGATGGCCTACAATTATTCTTAAGAAAGTTCCTGTGAGATCAATAAGAGAAAGTAGCTTGTATTTCATAACAATACTTTTTAAGGTCATTTAAAGATCCTTCCATTAAATCTCATCCTCAAAATACATGCTTTCAGGTCTGCACTAGAATACAATGCAAAAAATGTGAGGGAACAACAATTAAATCAAAGCTGCCATATTGATCTAAGTTTTAAAATAGACTAAGACAAAACAGAAATAGTAACTTATACTTTTTAAAATATTAAAAAAACAAATTTTGCTTTGGCTTTGGTGAGCTTCCATTTTTGTTCAAAGCCTTCAAAGAGCTAAAGATACCAATATATAAAAATCAATCTTATTTCCTGGTATTACTAATGAACAACTGGAAGACGAAATTTAAAAAATACCATTTATAATACCACCAAAAATATCAAACATGAAATCTACAGGTATAAATATACAACTACAGCTATAAAATATATATGCAAGAATCATATGCTGAAAACTGGAAACACTGATGAAACAAATCAAAGTAGACCTAAATAAATGGGAAGGTATACCATGTTCATGAATTGGAAGATTTAATGTTGTTAAGGTATGAATTCTCCCCAAACTGATATACCAATTCAATGAAACTTTAATGAAATCCCAGCAAAATTTCTTTTGTAGAAATCAATAAGCTGATTCTACAATTTGTATAAAAACGTCAAGAAAATAAAACAGTCCAAACAATTTTGAAAAGTTGGAAGAATGTTGAAGGACTTATACTACACCTGACTTCAACACATACTATAAACCTATGGTAATCAAGACAGTGGGGTACCAGAAAAAGGTTGGACATATATATAAACAGAACAGAAGAGTGCACAATAATAGACTAACATATACAGTTAATTTTACTATAATGCTTCTTTTGAAAATGCAAATTTGTTCTAATGCAATTGATATCTTAGCAAACAATCTAAGTATAACATGAATTTCACACTGGCTTATGGGTGATTTTGTCTGCAGGAAACATCATATGAGCACAGAAAACTGAACCAGCTCAGCTTAGGAAAGTAGAAATACATAAAATGCACATATGCACACACCTCAAACATCTACCAGCTACTTCACTGTATTTGGTATGAGCCGCTCCTGTCCACCTCTAGTGTTAAAATTTTCCTTCCAGTTCCAGATAATCTAACTTCCACTACATCATTATAACTTACAAACTGTAACTTTTCTGACACCCACTTCCACAAGCAAACTTCAGGTCTTTTTCAAGGTAAGGAACTGTATTTATTGCAGTCTTTATGTATTTCTTAATCATTTAGAACATATAAAACAATGCTACCCTTTTTACTTTCTTCTCTTTCGCATATCGCTGATTAAACATTTTAAAGTTATGCCCCTTGCCCCATTTTTCCCGTAAGTTCTGTGGTTCATATACTATGGATTTATGCATACTGCAGTGATTTAGATCACATACATCACATTATAACAGAACTGGCTCTACAATGTCACTTAATTTATCGCAAAGGTGCAAAAACAATTCTATGGAGAAAAAGCAGTCTTTTCAACAAATGGTACCAGAACAAGTAGGATAGAGATATAGAAAAGTTCATCCTCATACCATAAATAATTAACTCAAAATGGATCATAAACCACGTAAAACCTAATATAAAATTTACAAAAAAAAATAGAAAATCTTTGTGATCTTGGGTTATACATGAAAAGTATAATCCATAAAAGAAAAATAATGATAAACTAGACATTATCAAAATAAACAAAACTGTTCTTCAGAAAATGGTATTAAGAAAATGAAAAAGAAGCTACAGGAGGAGAGGATGGAGCAAGATGGCGAAACAGAAGCCTATACCATTTGTAGCTTCTGCAGGAACACCAAAGTTCAACAACTCTCTGCACACAGAAAAGCACCATTACAAGAATCAAAAATCAGGTGAGTGATCACAGTACTTAGTTTTAACTTCATATTGCTGAAAGAGGCATTGGAGAGGGTAGAGGAGACAGTCATAAATCACTGATGACACCCCCTCCCCATGCCCCAGCAGTAGTCATGCAATGAGGAGAGTCTTTGCAGATAGGGGAGGGAAAGCTCAGCAACTGGGGGGCTTTACATTGAATTCAGTGCTGCCCTGTTACAGCAGAGAGCAAAGTCATGCTCGCCTCAGCCAGCACCCACATATGGAGGAAGTTTTTGTTA
>NW_016804639.1:8494-11494 GCF_001698545.2 Rhinopithecus bieti
TTTTTGAGATGGAGTCTTGCTCACTGCAACCTCTGCCTCTCGGGTTCAAGTGATTCTCCTGCCTCAGCCTCCTGAGTAGCTAGGATTACAGGCATTTGCCACCATGGGTGGCTAATTTATTTCGTGCTTTTAGTAGAGGCAGGGTTTCACCATATTGGTCAGGCTGGTCTCGAACTCCTGACCCCAGATGATCCATTCACCTCAGCCTCCCAAAGTGCTGGGTTTATAGGCATGAGCCACTGGACCTGGCCGGAGGAAATTTTTGGACAAGAACTAGACAGAAGGGAATTGCCCATCCCAGTGGTCTAAATTTGAACTCCTCAGCAAGCCTCATCATCTTGGGACAAAGTGCTCTGGGGTCCTAGGTAAACTTAAAAGGCAGTCTAAGATGAAAACTCTGCAATTCCAAGGCAACTACTAGTGTTGAACTGGAATTAGAGCCAGTGGACTAGGGTGGCATGTGACCTACGTAAATGCCAGTCAGGGTGGCTAAGGGAGTACTTGTGCCACCATTCCCCCAAATCCAGACAGCACAGCAACAAAAGTGACTCCTTCCTTCTGTTTAAGGAGGAAGGATCAAAAAGTAAAGAGGACTTTGTCTTGCATCTTAGATATCAGCTCAGCCAGAGTAGGACAGGACACTGAGCAGAGTTGTGAGGTTCCCATTCCAGGCTCTAGCTCATGGATGATATTTCTAGACACACCCTGGGCCAAAAGGAAACCCACTGTCTTGAAAAGAAGAACCCAGTCCTGGCAGGATTAATTGCCTGCTGATTAAAGAGCTCTTGCACCACGAACAACCACCAGCAGCAATATACCCAGGTAGTACACCATGGACCTTGGCCTCTGAGACATGCTGGCTTCAGGTGTGACCCAAAAATTGAGAGCTGTGGTAGCTACAGAAAAAAAATTCCTTCTGTTTGAGAAAAGCAGAAAGGTAATGCACCTTAGCCACCAGCTTGGCCACAGTGGGGTAGGCCAATAAGCAGGCTCTTGAGGTCTCTGAGTCTAAGCCTAGGCTCTTGGATATCATTTCTAGATCTGCCCTGGGGCATAAGGGAGCCCAGTGTTCTGAAGAGTGAATTCCCAGTCTGGCAGCATTCACCAGTTGTTGACTGAAGAACCACTGGGCTTTAAGTGAACGTTGCCAGTGGCCTGACAGAACCCCTGCTATGGGCTGCTGGTGCTGAGGGCTACAGGGAGAGGTTCCTCTGCCTGTGGAAAGGGGAGGGAAGTGCAACAAAGATTCTGGATTATGGTCTGAGTGCCACCTTAGTTGCAGTAGAATAGAACTTCAGGTAAATTTCTAAGGTATATGACTCTAATCCTTGGCTCCCAGACAGCATGTCTGGTCCTACCTGGGGCCAGGGGGAACTCACTGCCCTGAAAGGAAGGACACAAACCTGTTTGGCCTTAACATCTGCTGATTGTAGAGCACTATGATCTTGAGTGAAAATAGGTTTTACCCAGGTAATAGTTACAGTGAGCCAAGGGCAAGACCCAGTGTTGTGCTGGCTTGCAGTTTGATTCAATACAGTCTGAGTGGTGGCAGCCATAGGGGTGATTGCATAACCACATCCCCATTCCAGGTGGCTCAGCACAGAGATAGACTCCATTTGTTTGGGAGAAAATAAGGGATAAGAGTGAGGTTCTCCGACTGGTAATAGAGAGAATTCTTCCAGAATTTATCCAAGGCCACCAATGGGGTACCTCTAGGAGCCTATAAAACTGCAGCATTATTGGGCTTGGGGTTCAACTCTCAGCAAATACCTGTAAAGTCTTCCCAAGAAGGACAGGTACAAACAAGCCTGGAGTGCGAAGACCAAATTAAAAATCTAACTCATCGATGCCCATACACTCCCAAGCATCTACAAGCAGCAAGACCATCTAGAAAAACATGACCTCACCAAATGAACTAAATAAGGAACCAGGAACCAATTCTGGAGAAACAGAGATAGATATGCAGGCTTTCAGACAGATAATTCAAAATAGCTCTGTTGAGGAAACTCAACGAAACTAAAGATAACAAAGAGAAAGAATTTACAATTCTATCAGATAACTTTAATAAAGAGATTAAAATAATTAAAAAGAATCAAGTAGAAATTCTAGAGCTGAAAAATGTAACTTGACATACTGAAGAATGCACGACAGTCTCTTAATAGAAGAACTGATCAAGAAGTGAAAATAATTTGTGAGCTTCAAGACAGGCTATTTGAAAACACACAGAGGAGACAAAATGTAAAAAAAAAAGGAGAAGAATAAAGCATGCCTACAAGATCTAGAAAATAGCCTAAGAGGGGCAAGTCTAAGAGCTACTGGACTTGAATAGAAAGTAGAGAGAGAAAGAGGGGTAAGAAGTATATTCAAAGGGATACTATCAGATAACTCCCGAAACCTAGAGAAAGAAATAAACATACAAGTACAAGAAAGTTATAGAACACCCAACAGATTTAAACTAAAGAAGACCATCTCAAGGCATTTAATAATCAAACTCCAAAAGTTCAATCATAAAGTATCCTAAAAACAGCAAGAGAAAATAAACAAATCACATAATGGAGCCCCAATACACCTAGCAGCATACTTTTCAGTTAAAACATTATAGGTTAGGATAGAGGGGCATGACATATTTAAAGCACTGAAAAAAAAAAATAGTCTACACTATTATAACTGGCAAAAAGTATTATTCATGCATGATGGAGAAATAAAGACCTTCCCAGACAAACAAAAACAGAGATTTCATCAACACCAGACCTGTCTTATAAGAAATGCTAAAGGGAGTTCTTCAATCTGAAAGAAAAGTATGTAATGAGCAAGAAGAAATCATCTGAAGGTACAAAACTCTCTATGATAGTAAGCACAAAGAAAAATGCAGGGAATATTATCGCATCGTCATTGTGGGGTGTAAATTTCTCTTAAGTAGAAAGACTAAATGACGAACCAATCAAACAATAACTACAAAAACTTTTCAAAACATAGTACAATAAGACATAAAGAGAAGCA
>NW_016804639.1:12031-47650 GCF_001698545.2 Rhinopithecus bieti
AAGTATAATAAAAAGAAAAAAGAAAAAAGAAAAAAAAAGTGTAGTGTTTTTCATCAGGTTTTTCTGCATGTTTGTTTAGACAATCAGTGTTAAGTTTCCATCAGTTTAAAATAAGCGGTATTAGATCATATTGGCAAGCCTCATGGTAATCTCAAACTGAAAAACATACAATATGCAAAAAATAGAAAGAGGCCAGGTGCAGTGGTTCAAGCCTGTAATCCCAGAACTTTCGGAGGTCGAGGCAGCCGGATCACAAGGTCAAGAGATCGAGACCATCCTGCCTAACACAGTGAAGCCCCGTCTCTACTAAAAATACCAAAAAATTAGCCGGGTGTGGTGGCAGGCACCTGTAGTCCCAGCTACTTGGGAGGCTGAGGCAGGAGAATGGCATGAACCTGGGAGGTGGAGCTTGCAGTGAGCCGAGATCGCGCCACTGCACTCCAGCTTGGGCGACAGAGCGAGACTCCATCTCCAAATAAATAAATAAATAAATAAATAAATAAATAGAAAAAAACTAAATCACAGCACCACAGAAAATCACCTTCAGTAAAAGGAGGGCAGGGAGGAAGAAAACAAGGAAGAGAAGACCAGAAAACAACTAAAAAAATGGCAGGAGTAAGTCCCTATTCATTAATAACAACACTGAATATAAATGGACTAAACAATCAAAATACATAGACTGGATGAACCCATGAAAAAACAAGAAAAAAATGATCTGTTGCCTACAAGAAACACGCTTCACCCATAAAGACACATACAGACTGAAAATAAAGGAATGGGAAAAGATATTCCATGCCAATGGAAACCACAAAGGAGCAGGAGCAGTTATATCATACAAAATAGATTTGAAGGCAAAAGTTGCAAGAAGGGAAATGGAGGTCATTATATAATGAATGATAAAGGGGTCAATCCTGCAAGAAGATAGAAAAATTATAAATATCTATGTACCCCAAACTGGAGCATCCATATATAGAGAGCAAATATTATTATAGATAAAGAGGGATATAGAACTCAATACAGTAACAGCCAGTGAATTCAACACCCCACTTTCAGCAGTGGACAGATCTCCCAGACAGAAAACTCAACAATGAAACATCGGACTTAATCTGCACCATAGAAAAAGTGGACCTAATAGATACTTACAGAACATTTCATCCAAAGGCTGCAGAATACACACTCTTCTCCTCAGCACATGGATCATTCTCAAGAATAGACCATATGTTACATCACAAAACAAGTTTTAATATATTAAAAAATCTGAAATAATATCAAGCATCTTCTGTGACCACAATTGAATACAACTAGACATCAACAACAAGAGGAATTTTGGAAGCTATATAAATACATAGAAATAAAATAATATGTTCCTGAATGACCACAGAGTCAATAAAAAAATTAAGAAAGAAATTTAAAAAATTCTTGAAACAAATGATAATAGAAATACAACATAAAAAATCCTATGGAATACAGTGAAAGCAGTACTAAGACGGAAATTTATAGCTGAAAGTCCTTATATATATAAAAAAAAAAAACTTCAAATAGCCTTATGATGTATCTTAAAGAACTAGAGAAGCAAGCAAATTGAACCCAAATTTAGTAGGAGAAAAGTAATAAATATCAGAGCAGAAATAAATGAATTTGAAATGAGGAAAATAATACAAAAGATCAATGAAATAAAAACTTGTTTTTTGAAAAAATAAACAAAATTGACAAACCATTAGCCAGACTATCAAAGAAAAACAGGAAAAGACCCCAATAATTAAAATTAGAGATGAAAAAGGAAGTATTATGACTGATACCACAAAAATTCAAAGGGTCATTAGTGGCTACTATGAGCAACTACATGCCAATAAATGGGAAAATCTAGAGAAAATGGACAAATTCCTTGTTACATAAAACCTACCAAGAAATCCAAAACCTGAAGAGGCCAATAACAAGTAGTAAGATCAACACAATAATAAAAAGTCTCCCAGTAATGAACAGCCCAGGGCCTGATGGCTTCAGTGCTACATTCCTCCAAACATTTAAAGAAGAATTAATATCAATCCTGCTCATAATATTACAAAAAATAGAGCAGGAGGGAATACTCCCAAAGTCATTCTATGAGGCAAGTATTACCCTGATACCCAAACCAAACAAAGATACAACAACAACAAAAAACTACAGGCCAATATCTCTGATGAATAATAATGCAAAAATCCTCAACAAGATACTAGCAAATTGAATTCAATAATACATCAACAAGACTGTTCATCAAGACCAAGTGGGATTTGTCCCAGGTATGCAAGGATGGTTCACCATATGCAAATCACATAATATGATACTTCATACCAACAAAATGAAGGACAAAAACTACATGATGATTTCAACTGATGTTGAAAAAGCACCTGATGAAATTCAACATCTCTTCATGATAAAAAAAAAAAAAAAAAAAAAAAAAAACCCTCAGAAAACTGGGTATAGAAGGAACATGCATCAACATAATCAAAGCCATATATGACAAACCCACTGTTAGTACCATAATGAATTGGGAAACACTGATATCCTTTCCTCTGAGACCTGGAACACAACAAGGATGCCTGCTTTCACTACTGTTAATCAACATAGTACTGCAAGTCCTAACCAGAGCAATCAGACAAGAGAAAGAAATAAAGAGTATCCAAGTGAGAAAGGAAGAAGTCAAATTATCCTTTTTTACAGATGGTATTATCTGACATTTGGAAAAACCAAAAGACTCCTCCAATAAACTATTAGAACTGACAAACTCAACAAAGTTGCAGGATACAAAATGAACATACAAACATCAGTAGCATTTCTACAGACCGACAGAGAACAATCTGAAAATGAAATCCAGAAAGTGATCCCACTTATAATAGCTAAAAAGAAAATCAAATACCTAGTAATTAAACAAGAAGTAAAGTATCTCTACAATGAAACTACAAAACATTGATAAAAGAAATTAAAGAAGACATGTAAAAGGAACGTACTAAAATGATGCAAGAAATTGAGAAAGACACACAAAAAATGGAAAGATATTCCAAGTTCATGAATTGAAAGAATCAGAATTGTTAAAATTGTCCGTACTACCCAAAGCAATCTACAGATTAAACACAATACCTTTCAAAATAGAATGAGATTCTACACAAAAAGAGAAAAAAAAAAGTCCTAAAATTTATATGGATCCACAAAATACCCAGTATAGATAAAGCTACCTATGAGAAAAGAACAAAACTGGAGGAATCACATTATTGACTTCAAATTATACTACAAAGCTATAGTAACATGGTACTGTCATGAAAACAGAAACATAGAACAGGGGAATGGAATCGAGAACCCACAGATAAATCCATGTATCTATAGTAAATTCCTTTTTGACAAGGTGTCAAGAACATACAATGGGTAAAGGACGGTGTGTTCAATAAATGGTGCTAGGAAAACTGGATATGCATATACAGATGAATGAAACTATAACGCTAGCTCTTGCTATATACAAAATAAAACAAAATAGATTAAAATTTACATCTAAGACTTTGAACAATATAACTACTACAAGAAAACATTGGATAAACTTGCCAGGACATTGAACTGGGCAAAGATTTCTTAAGTAATAGCCCACCAGCACAGGTGATAAAAGCAAATATGTACAAATTGGATCACATCAAGTTAAAAAGCTTCTGCACGGCAAAGGAAACAATCAATAACATGAGGAGACAATTCACGGAATAAGGGAAAATATTTGCAAACTGCCCATCTGACAAGGGATTAATAACAAGAATATATAAGGAGCTCAAACAACTCTACAGGAAAAAGTCTAATAATCCAATTAAAAAATGAGCACAAGATCTGAATAGACATTTCTCAAAAGAAAGCATACAAATGGCAAACAGGCATATGAAAAGGTGCTCAACATCACTGATCACCAGAGAAAAGCAAATCAAAACTACAGTAAGATATAATTTCTCCCTAAAATGAGGTCTTTATTCAAAAGTCAGGCAATAAAAAAATGCTGACAAGGATGCGGAGAGAAAGGAAATCTCATACGCTGTTGGTGGGAATGTAAATTTGCACAACCACTCCTCAAAAAAACTAAAAATAGAGCTACCATACGATCCATTAATACCACTGCTGAGTACATACGTAAAAGAAAGGAAATCAGTACAATGAAGAGACATCTGTACTCCCATGTTTGCTGCAGCACTGTTTTTAATAACCATGATAAGAAAGCAATCTAAATGCCCACTGACAGACAAATGGATAAAGAAAATGTGGCACTTATACACAACAGAATACTATTCATCCATAAAAAAGAGTAAGAACCTGTCATCTGCATTGTGGGTGGAACTGGAGATCATTGTGTTAGCTGAAATAAGCCAGGCACAGAAAAATAAACTTACGTTCTCACTTATTTATGGAAGATGAAAATTAAAATAACTGAACTCATGGAAATAGAGAGTAGAAGGATGGTTACCAGTGGCTAGGAAGAGTACAGGGGAAGGGACTTAGAGGATGGGGGATGGACAATGGGTTCGAAAAACAGTTGGAGAGAATAAATAAGACTTAATATTAGCTAGTACAACAGGGTGAGTATAGTCCAAAATAATATAATTATACATTTTAAAATAACTAAATGCATATGACTGGATTGCTTGTAACACAAAGGATAAATGCTTGAGATGATGTATATACCCCATTTACCCTGATGTGATTATTAGGCACTGCATGCCTGTATCAAAATATCTCATACAACACATAAATATATACAAGTATGTACCCACAAAATTAAAATTTAAATTTAAAAAATATAAAAAATTATAGGTAGAAAACCAAACAATCCATTTTTTAACGGGCAAAAGATCTGAATAGACACTTCTTCAAAGAAATAAATACATGAAAATGTGCTTAGTGTCATTAGTTTTAGAAAATACAAAACAAAACCATGATAATTCTACCTAATGCCTATTTGAGTAGATAAAATAAAAAATACTAACAATATAAAATGCTAGTGAGGATACAGATACACTGGACATTGCGGGTGAGTATACAAAATATTACAACCACTTTGGAAATCAGTTTGAAGTTTTCTCACTTAGTTAAATATTCTCAACATATGATCAACTGATCTCACTCCTTATGTATTTACTTAAAGGAAATAAAAATTTATGGTCAAAAAACCTATACATGAAGGTTTACAGTGGCTTTATTCATCATTGCCCAAAAGAGGAAACAACTCAAATGCCTCCTCATTGAGGAATAGATAAACAAATCATGGTACCACCATAAAATGAAACACTACTTAGCAATTTTAAAAAATATTCATTGATACAGCCAACAATATGGATGAATCTCAGATGCCCTATGCTAATTAAATGAAGCCAGTCTCAAAAGGCTGTATACTGTATGCCTCTGTTCATAATTACATTATGGAAAAAGCATACATATGGGAACAGAAAGTAGACTGGTAGTTGGCTTGGGGTAAAGGAAGGATTGACTTATAAGGGGAGAATTTGGAGGAGGAGGGTTATGGAACTGTTCCATATTTTTATTTTGGTGATAGTTACAAGGCTGTACGCATTTATCAAAACTTGCAGAACTATACACAAAAAAGTGATTTTTAAAAATTAAACTTTATATTTTGAGATGATTGCAGATTCGCATGCTGTTACATGAAAAACTACAGGGATCCTGTTTATCCAGTGTCCCCATGGTAAAATCTTGCAAAACTATAGTACTATAACCACAGCCAGGACACTGACGTTGATGCAGTCAAGACACAGGATAGTTCCATCACCAAAAGACATCAGAAGGATGAGTTTTAACATATGTAAAGTATACTTTCATTTTAAAAATTAAAAATCTATAAGCCCTATATTGCTCGTTTACAACAAAACATCAACATTAACTCTTAATTTTAGGCCCCCCAAAACTGATTTTCTAACTCTGCGCAATATTTTCATTTAAAAAATCACTTATCCTTAGATAATAGCTTAATGTATTTTAACTTTCAGTATAATCTTTAAAAATCTTTTCACTGCGCCACTATGTTCTTTCTCTGTATATTGAAACTTGTAAACTCTGCACATTCCATTTACAAAAGTAAACATAATTAACATCTAGTCTTCCAGGTCAGTTCAGCTGAATATAACATAGCTTGTGGAGAAGAACACTGGTTTCTTTGGCCTTTCCAGAGAGAAGGGGGGAGAGAAGAATTTTCTTATTCGTCTGTTACCTTTCAGAGATTTATGCCAATCCACAGAGTTCCTTTGCCGTACTATTTCTGACTAAACTGTTATTTAACAACTATAATTTGTTCAGCAATCAACTAACAAAAATTGCACAACTATAAAACTAACTACAAGATTAGATAAGTCATATGTTATACAATGGTTTTTCCAAATCACTAATTTGAAAACAAAAGAAAATGTACAATTCAACTATATAATGGAAGGGTTATTTTGGGGGGTAGGTTTGAGTGTCAGTGTTTCACATCTTTGTATTCTAAAAGACTCTTTTGTAAGACTTTAAACTTTAAAAGCACACTCAGAATATAATACTTTAATGAATATTTACTATAAATAAAAGCAATCTCAGTGATTAGTTTGCAAGTAACTATAAAAACGACATAGAATTATTTTCTCAAGTACACATTTTTCTCTTAAATACTCAGCTCAAGTAGTGTGTGATTTACATCTCTGACCACTGTATATTTTTCTTCTCTCTCTTTGTAGAAGTTGCTTCTGAATTATGTCTCTCAGAAAACACATTATAGGCTGGGCACAGTGGCTCACACCTGTTACCCCAACACTTTGGGAAGCCGTAGCAGGAGGATTGCTTGAGGCCAGGAGTTCAAGACCAGCCTGGGCAATATAGCAAGACTCCGTCTCTACAAAAAAAAAAAAAAGCTGGATGTGGTGGCATGTTCCTGAAGTCCCAGCTACTCAGAAGGCTGGGGTGGGAGGATGGCTTGAGCCCAGGAGTTAAATAAAGGCTGTGATAAGATGTGATCATGCCACAGCCCTCCAGCCTGGGTGACAGAGTAAGACTCTGTCTCTTAAAAAATAAAATAAAATTTAAAAAGTGCAACAGATTAGAGTAATTACAGTTCAAATAGATTCTGTATTCAAGCTATCCTTTTTAATGGGATATTATGATTAAATATTTTTTCTAAAGAGGCAAGTCGTATTATAAAGTTATTTTTATATAAACTATGGGAGGGATTTTGTACAGAGTATGAAAAGGATGCAGGATTTCAGAAAAAAAAACTTAAGTCTTATAATAATATATAATATAAATAATAGTCATTCTCCTGCAATTATTCTTGGAAAACAGAATGCTAGTAAAGACCCTCCCTAGGTGAGACATTGCTAAATCATAACAACATGCACACAGCCCCCTGGTGTCAACAACAAATAGCAATCAATCTGGTATTTTTTACTGTACTATTCAATATGGAAGGAAAGAAGGAGATAGGAAGAGACGTCTAGCAGGGAGGAATGACACACAGGAGGTTAAGAAAGAAAGAAAGCAAACAAGAAAAATTAAAGAGAAAGAGAGATAAAGAACATAAAATAAATTAAAAGAAACATTGTAAAAGAATTCTTAAACCCATTTATGCCTAGTGTTCCATTATTGGAACGCTAAGCATGTGGGAGTTATTTATATCCTACTGCTCAAGGTCATCATCAAAGTCTGACTCCAAAAATTCAAAAAATTGCAGCCTCAGGCATAAATGGGTTAAAATACTTGCTGTGAGTGGTCATACTTTAGCCAACCTCATTGGAATGCTGTCAGGGTAAATCTATAAATGTAGTCATTACAAAACCTTGACCTAGGTTATAATCACAAAACTGTAAATTATCTAATATTTATTATTGTACACAGTCTTTAAAAGAAATGTTTGTGCCATTGCAAGGAAAATAAATTGAATTGTTAAAAAAATTATGAATCACATTTCTTCCTGTTACATGCTTTGTGTCCCTTGCTTATAAATTAATATTGATCCTATCTATTCTTCCCTCCTCAGACAGTTTAAGTCTCTAAAATCTATCAAAAGCAGAATTAAAATGAGAATACTAAATACAAATCAACTTGGCATCATTATTTACGTAACTAACCTTAATGTAGAGAGAGAAAAATAGGGTTTTTTCTACTCTTTCCCACCTCTCTTTCTCACCTCTGACAAAAGAGGTATACTTTATTAAGCAAAAATGAAAAGAGGAATTAATTTTTAATTTTTTTTAATTGCTGTAAAATACAAATTTATGTATTATATAAAAATCTCGAAACTCTACTGTTCCCGATTGTTATTTTCCTTTCCTTTTCTCTTTAAATATCTTCGAACCCACATAATTTCTTTTGTACATGAAAAGATAATCAGGCTGTGAATCAGTAAGAGTCACTAAACTTTATTTGAACTTTTCATATTTATGTCAGCTTTTGAGGTAAATTTTATTTTTGCACTGATGCAGTATACACAGGAATTTAAAGCAACTTACCTTTAAACTGTACCTATTTAAAATTATCTGTAAAGACCACATCTTCATTTTACCTCTGTTCTAACATTCAAATAATAAAATACAGAATTTACTATCTATTGAAAACACATGTAACCTTTTGAGACTGGCTCACTCAGCACAACGCCCTTGAGATCCATCCAAGTTGCTGGATGTCTCAACAGGTCTTTCTTTTTTACTGCTGAGTAGTATGCCATCACATGGACATATGGCAATTTATATTTATTCATTCCCCTTTTGAAGAACATTTAGGTAACTTCCAGTCAGGCTATTACAAGTAGGGTTGTTATGAACATTCATATACAGGCTTTTATGTGAACATAGGTTTTTATTTTTCTAGGATAAATGCTCAGTAGTGTGACAACTGTATGATTCTATTTCTATATCATTCTCAAAATAACAAAATTATAGAGATGTAGAACATATAAGTGGTTGCCAGGAGTCAGGGAAGGCAGAGGGAAGGTTGTCACTATATTTCAAATGTGATGACTACTTGTGATACATCATTCTGTCTAGACTGAAACTCAGATGACGTATTGTTACCTAAAAAACTATCATTAATTATTTACAATAAGTGTATCTAATGTACAATTTTTTAATATTATAATTAGAACATATTGAAAGCAGTCTAACCATCAAATAACATTTAATTCACTAAAGAGATGAATAAATTGCAAATCAAATTCAGAAAGAGAAAAAAACAGGCTTAGACAAATTTATATTAAAATAATAAAAAATATGAATCAAGCGGCTAAGGGTATAATAAGAAAATCTGCATACCTGTTAATTTGATATGTCCTATTTCATCAAGCAAAATGCTGTAAATCAAAATTCACATTCAACAAGATGGAATAAAATATTTTACATAAAACATTTACATAAAAATCATAAAACTAAGATAGATCAGTACCTATTTAATATATTTTAAAAATTTAAATGATTAACTTAAAGTCAATGTATGTCTTACAAAGATTACTTTTTACAAACAAGTTTCATGTAATTCATATAGAATTCCCTATAATATTTAAAAGACCTAATGGAGTTTGACAAAAAGTACTTCCAGAAACACAGACAATATGAATACAAAAGAAGAATACAGCTTTACTTTTCTGGCTTCAGGTCTCTATAAACAATTCCTAATTGGTGCAGATGATCCAAAGCAAGGGCCAGTTCTGCAAGGTAGAATTTCACATCTTCCTCTGTAAACAGAACCTAGAACAAAATAATGAATTATCATTTGATCTTTCTTTCAGTATTCAGTATATTTAAAAATACTTCTTTCAAAATGAGCAGACAGACACATCTAGGAAAATAATAAGATAATAAGCATAGTCAATTCTTATTTGACTGGCATAATTATTGGCAATAGCAGAGAAATAAGATTTCTACATAAATGAAATGAAACTCTTTAAGAATGCGTCTCTTCAATATTAACCATTTTAATGTAAATCTTTCCAAAACATTATGTTGTTTGTATATCTTCTCACACTAAATGCACAGCACAAGATTCACCTTTTTTAAAGTGACTTAGTCCCATAATACCAATATTAATTTTAGTACTCTGCTATAATATAGTTACCCTTAGGGTATTTGAAATATAGAAGGTATTTTGTTTTAGCTCTGGGAATTCCACTATTTCTACCATTCTCTCTTTTACTGTCTACTATCATTTCTCAGAAATTTCACTTTTAGGGGCTCTACAAACCCAAAGCTTTTACTACACTACCACAAGTTGTTAAATTAGTAACTCTTATCTTACACACAATTGTGAACTCATCTCTGACCTAAGGGGTGGATCCAAGCCTCTTCTGTTAGTAATGTATATGAGTGTAATGGCACTATATTACTCAATCATTTTGTGCCTGGAAATACAGCTGCTATGATGAAGTGAAGAGTAATGAACTTGAATCAGAATTGGCAGTGTAATATCAGACATGTCACTTAGCCCTTTGGGCCTCAGTTTCTAAATCTGTAAAACAGGACAATAATATCTGCTCTATATAACTAACAAGGTTGTTGTAAGAATCAAATCAGTTTATGTGGAAAAAAAAGCTTTGTAAACTTTAAAAAACTATATACATATAACCATAAGGTATTATTATTATAGGTTTATATCTAAATCCATTTACTAGTGAGTATTCATTTACACATAGAATTGGACACTAATCAACCATGAGATGTAATTTTTAAGGTTTAGCAAGAACTCCAGATTGGTGAAATCAAATATTTTTCTCAAAATGGGTTATTTTCATAAAGAAACCTCTGGATTATTAAGAAGGCTCAAAACTGCATAAAGTACATGTCATAATAGCTTACAACCTGATTGCCCATTTAGAATTATGGCCCCTGCATTTCACAATGCAGATCCAGGTTACTAGTAAAATTGCAGAGAATGAGCAGTTAATAACTTCTGATATGCTAACTACTTTTTTAAATGATCAACAGAAAAACAAAGATTGTTTATTATCTAAGTTTTGGGAGCATTAATTTGAATATTATAATGGTAAAAGTATAAAAACATCACTTTCACTTGACTTTTTGTTAAGAATAAAAATAATTGTTGCCTATTCAACTTCTAACCAAGGATAATAAGAAAGTTCTCTGAAAGCTAATACATAAGAAAACCCTAAATAAAAACTATTTAAAACTAAATTAGAAAAAACTTTGCCTAGTTACAGTTATGCAAGCCTATCACCTTGTCATGAAGTTGTCTTGGTGGAAAGCCTCATGATAGATGCAAATAAAACATTACTAAGTAGAAATTATGTGCCAGGCACTGTACAATCATTATGTTATTATAGCTTCCAAACTCTATGACGTAGGTATTAGGAACATCTTGCAAATGGAGAAAGAAACTCAGAGTGATTAAGTAACTTGCCCAAAATAACACAGCTAGTAAGAAGGAGGCCCAAGACGTGAACTCAGGGATACTCGTCCATAAGAATGAACTCTTCCCCAGAAGCCACTTCTGCCACATGCTATGCTGCAATGTTTGCTTTTCTAAAAACAAATTTTAGGTTCACTGCCAATAATGCTTTCCAACCCACTAATCGTCCTACTCATAAATCACCCTCCCCCACGACAAAATGAAAATCATCCTAAACTCCAGTACTCTTGAGCTAAGCACTTTTAATATTTTGTCATCTGCTTTTCAATTTTTTGTGCACATCTGTGTTTGAATGTGTCTACGAATGTGTGTTTTAATACAGTTGAAATCAGACTACCGTATAAGTACTGTTTAGTGGCCTCCTTTATCCCCAGTTGATATTATATCATAAGCATTCTATGTCTTTAAAATTTCCAATAGTTGTACAATATAACCATACCAATTTACTGTAAGTTACCTAAACATTCTCCTTCTTGACATTTAGGTTATTTCCAGTTTTTCACTATTTGAAATAACTCTGCAATATGCATATGTACATATTACTGATATTTATGATTATTTTCTCAAAATGAATTAAGAATTTTTTTTAAAAAATGAAATGCTGGGTCAAGGAGCATAAATAGTCAAAGATTCCTGACATACACAACAAAATTATTTTCCAAAAAGGTTATAGTAATTTCCACTCCCATCAGCAGTTTATGAAAGCATTTGTCTTACCACATCCTTGATAGCATGGAATATACCCTGTAAAAAGCCTTTTCGTGTGCGAAAATGGCATTATTTTTTAAATTTAAGTTTTGATTTTTAGGCTGAACACTGTTTTCATGTTTAGTAGTCTTTCTATTTTTTTGTGAATTATCAGTAATGTTTGTGTCTATTTTCTATTACTGACTTACTGTTTTGTCAATTGGTACAAGTCACTTAAATATTAAAAATGTCAGTTTTCTATCATATTAGCTGCAAATACTTATCCAATTTTGTGCTAGTTTTTTATGCTCAGTAATCCTTAATTTTTGCTAGTCAAATATATAGATGATTTAAGGAGAAATTCACCATCCAATGGTCAACAAAATATTTAGCTGGTTTTCAAGATTTAGCTCTTTTATGTAAGTAAGATTTATTTTGGATATGGTAGAGATGGCATTTTAAAACGATTTTTTGAAATATTTAAGCGATTTCTCAAATACTGTTTATTGAACAATCTCTTTGCCGCAATTTGTGATTCTTCCTTTATCATAATGATATATGGTAAGTAATCTATAACAGGATACTTTGGGGATATACAGTATGTTTCTAATCTCGTGTTGATACTATAATGTTTTGTTTATGCACACTTTATAAAGTTTTAAACAAGAGAATTTGGGGAGGCCAATGCATGAGGATCACTGGAGCCCAGGAGTTTGAGACCAGCCTGGGCAACATAGCAAGATCTCATCTCTACTGAAAAAAAAAGTAGCCGGGTATAGTGGCGCATGCTTCTGTAGTCCAAGCTACTTGTGAGGCATGAGGATTGCCTGAGCCTGGGAGGTTGAGGCTGCAATGAGCCAGGATAATGCCACTGCACTCCAGACTGGTGACAGAGTAAGACCCTGTCTCAAAAAACAAACAAACAAACAAAAAATGTTATTTCTTTGCATTTGTTTACTTTTCCAAGGAAACTATAAAATCTGTCAACATCAAACAAAAATCCCTATTGTGGCTTTATTTGGAATTTTGTTAAGCCAATAAATTAACATTAGAAGAACTGACAGCGTTAAAATAATCAGCCATTCATTCTACTACATTTTCTTGATATAAGCAAAATAAAGCACAGCTTAAGAGTTCTGTTTGTTTACCTGTGTATTTGTGTGTGTGTGTGGGGGGGGTGTGTGTGTGTGTGTGCATTTTGAGGAAGGGAAATTTGTATAGGTATCTTTCCCTTTAAAATACAAATGACATACATTATAAAATTCTTTAAAACACACAAAAATGTACTTAAAAAGTCTTTTTCTAAGCTATAAAAACATGTCCTCATTTTGGATTATTTAACAATTTTTTGTACACACAAGTGAAGTATAACCAACAAACATCTGATTATTAATAAGCTGTCTACAGAAGTAACCATTGAATCATTTTTTAAAAGACTGCTCAATCAATGTACTAATTTATTATCTTTTGGGTAATGCATTTAAAATGCTTGCTCTTACCTAATATTCCAGACTTAGGAATCAAAACTTACTGACTGCATCTCTGTGCTAGTATGGGTTTAGATAGTCCCACATCGAGAATGGAGGTCTGAAGAGTTTAAAAGAAAATTAGAAATGACTACAAGAATTTCTCAAGCATATTTGTGACACTTCTAAAATCTAACGCAAGAAATCATGAATAATGGAGCCTTATTATACTGTTGTCCTTCTATGCCTTGGTACCAGTTTTTAACAAGGTCCTTTAAAGACCCTCCTTAGAAGGGGGTCCTAGACAATCCCTTTCACATATTGAATTATGTTCTATAGTTAATAATATACCAATAACACACCCTATGCTCACGCATGGCACATTCTACACTGGAGGTAGACAGATATAAGCCAGAGACCTTAGCCACTTAAGCACTGGCTAGCATACCAGAAACACACTGTTCCTTTATCACAGCAAGTTCCAGAGCTCTGGGAATCAACAGTAGCTCTCCCACATTCTACACTGTAAATTCTGGAAGTAAGACATTGAACTACTATCACCCAATTAAAATGCTACTCCCAGACTACTACTTAAAGAAAAAATGAAGCAGACAAAGACAGGATTTAATCTCATGCCTGAAAAATCTAAAACACAGGACAAAACATATGAAATGATACTTTTCAAGACACTGGACATCAGGCAACAAAAGACACTGAATACTGAGAGACAGAGAACAAATGAAGTATGCCCCACAACTGCCTTAGCTTACTACCTGGAAAGAGTTTCCAAGTGGTAGTACAGGGAGGGCTAAGTCAGGTGGAGCCTGAAAGACTTCCTGAGTAGATAAGCCAGAACAGAGAGTCTTGGAGAAGGAGGACAAAATTCACAGGATAGAGTATTAGAGAAGAGTAAACTGCACAAAGAGAACTCTGTAGATATGCAGACAGTCTCCTTCAATCATTCAGCAGAGAAATACTCAGCACATGTGAGTGAGGACATTACCCTAAACCAGGAAAGGAATGAAGGGTTAGAGGAACCAATCGATGAACTCACCATGGCCAGGAATAGTTCCTGTTGCCTTCAGCCAAAGCAGAAAATCTCATAATTCATAAGACATCAGACAAAGTAATTAGAAGGATTTTGCTTCAGTAGTGGAGCAAAATTAACCCCTGACTGAAAGCTGTGTTGGTCCAATCTAACAAACTTTAGAAGTAAGACCTATAGGGATCAAACTAGTTTTATATCTCAGAACAGAGATCAATAATAGTTACAGAAATACAAAAATGTTCATCACCTTAACAAGCTAAATGTCACAATGCCTGCCATCCAATAAAAAACTGTCAATCATGGGCGGGGCACTGGGGCTCATGCCTGTAATCCCAGCATTTTCAGAGGCTGAGGCGGGCAGATCACTTGAGTTCAGGAGTTTGAGACCACCCTGGCCAACATGGTGAAATCCCATCTCTACTAAAAATACAAGAATTAGCCAGGCTAATTGTGCACCTGTAGTCCCAACTATGCAGGAGGCTGAGGCAGGAGAATCACCTGAAGCCGGGAGGCAGAGGTTGCAGTGAGCTGAGACCACGCCACTGCATTCCAGCCGGGGCAACAGACTGAGACTGCACCTCAAAACACACACACACACACACACACACACACACACATACATACATACATATACACAGTCAAACACGGATCCAAGGAAACTACCCCCGCCCAAGTCCAGGAAGAGAAAAACCTTAAAAGATTAAAAGAAAGAGCCCACTCAGCTCACAAAGGACTGAGCTAGCTCCTCTTCCCAAAAGGGAGAGTGAAAAGCCTCATAAATCAAAGAGTGTTTGTTAGAGTATAAGAGAGGACATGTTTCAATACTGAGAAAAAATTAATCTTAAACTAAATACTTCCCTAGTCCCACATGACTAAAGCTTAAACACAAGGCCCAAAATGATCAAAGTGTTTACAAGACAATGAACTGCATCCTAGAAAAGAGCTAAATACTACTTATATGAAAATAAAGGTATCTAGAATGTAAGAAAATTAAATCCACCATGCCTGCTATCCAGTAAAAATGACTATGCAAGTATGATTCCATTGAAGTACAACATAAGGAACAGACAATACTTAAATAAATGAGTATGGTTATGTTCCAATGAAACTTTATTTACAAAGAAAAGTAACTGGCCAAATTTAGCCTGAAGACCGTATTTTCCTGATCTCTGAGTTAAAACTTATACTACAAATCCTAAGGCAACTATTAAATTATACAACAAAGTGTTATGGATAATATTTACAAACCAACAGCAGAGATAAAAATGAAATTGTAAAAAAAAAAAAAAAAAAAAAATTAAAAGAAGCCAGGAGAAGAGGGAAAAAAGAACAAAGAACAAATGCAACAAAAATAATCCCGAATAGCAAGATGGTAGATTTAAATACAACTGCAAAAATAATCATAAAATGTCACAGGTCTAATATCCCAATTAGAAGACACACTCTCAGACTGGATTAAAAAAACAAGGAAATTATGCTTCCTTAAGTACCACACATTAAATATAAAGACACAAATAGGCTAATGTTAAAATATGAAAAAAGATATACCAAACTAACAATACTTTTTTAGAAAACAGTTGGAGTGACCATATAAGTATCAAATTAGATTTTGAAGAAAAGAACATTACCAGGGACAAAGTCAGTCATGTCATCTCATAATGATGAAGGGATCAATTCATCAAGAGGGAATAATAACCCTAAAGGCTTATGTACCTAATGACAGAACTTTGAAACACATGAAACAAAAACTAACAGAAATTCAAGAAAATATATACAAATTCATAATTAAAGTAAAAGGTGTCAATCCTTGTCTCAAAAATTTGTAGAATAGGCAGAAAATTAGAAAGAATATAGGCAATTTAATATCACTATCAAACAACTTGATACAGTCCACATTTATAGGACCTTCCACCACCCAAAAATAGCAGAATACACATTCTTCTCAAGTGGACATGGAACATTTACCAAGATACATGATATTCTGAAGCATAAAGCAAATAAAAGTAAGTTTAAGAGAATTAAAGTCATACAATGTATGTTTTATGACCACAACAACATTACAGTAGAAATCAACAATAGAAATATATGTGGAAGAATGCCCAAATATTTGTAAATTAAGCAGACTTCTAAATATCCAATGGGTCAAAGAAATAGAAAGGAAATCATAAAGTACATTGAATTGAGAGAAAATAAGTGACACATATCAAAACTTGTGGGATGACCCTAAGGCAGTACCCAGAGGGGAATTTATAACACAAAACACCTACATTATTAGAAAACAAGAAAGGCCTCAAATTAATAACTTCAGCTCCCATCTTAAAAAACAGAAAAAGAAAAGCTAATGAAACACAAAATAAGCAGTAAAAAAGATTAAAGCAGAAAACAATGTAATAGAGAACAGAAATAGAATACAGAAAAATCAATGAAACCAAAAGCTGTTTCTTTGAGAGTAATAAAATTGATATATCAAATCTCTAGTGAGGCTAAACAGAACAAAAACAGAGCAAACATGAATTACCAACATCAAAAGTGAGAGCAGTGACATCACTAACAATTCCACAACTACAAAAAGGACAATAAGGGAATATTATGAACATTTTTATGCCAATAAATTTAGTAACTTTGATGAAATAGACAAACTCCTTAAAAGACACAAGTTATCAAAGCTCACTCCAAAAGAAATAACGCAAGTCTATTATATAAATTGATTTTGTAGTTAAATACTTTCCTGTAAGAAAAACTTCAGGTTCAGATGCCTTCACTGGTGAATTCTATCAATCATATAAGGGCAATTTGTCACTGAATCTACACAAACTTTCCCAGAAAGTTAAAGAGGCAAAAACTATACCCTATTCATTCTATGGAGTCAGAATTACTCTAACACTAAAAAGAGACAAAATAATACAAGGAAATCACAAATATCCCTCATAAAACAGATGCAAAATTCTTAACAAATTTTCAGCAAATATCATCCAACTTTATAAAAAGGGTAATACATCAAGACGAAGTGGGGTTCATCCATAAATGCAAGGTTGGTTCAACATCTATCAATCATTGTAATTCACCACAGTAAGACTAAAAACATTATAATCTCAATAAATGATGAAAAAGCATTTGAATAAATCTAAAATTGATTTCTGATTTTTTATAAAACTCTGAAAAAACAGTTACAGAAATCTTTCTCAACCTTTGAATTCTATTTCTAAAAGTTGCTAGAAGTATTAAGTTTGGCTAGACTGTGGGAAACAAGCTCAATACACAAAAAATTGACTGTGTTTCCACCCAATTTAAAATTGATATTAGGAAGTCAATTCTATTTACAATAACATTAAAAACAGGATTTACTTAGAGGTAAATCTGACAAAAGCAGTGCAAGAATTACACTGAAAACAATACTGGGAGAAATTAAAGATGACCTAAATAAACTGAGAAAGATATCATGTCCATGAATTAAAAGACTCAATATTACTAAAATGTAACTTATCTGCAAATTGACCTATACATTCAATAAAATCCCAACCAATATCCCAGCACGGCATTTTTGTACAAAGTGAAAAGCTGATTTTAAAATTGATATGGAAATGCAAAGGACCTAGAAGAGCCAAACTTTCAAGAAGAAAAGCAAAGTTCAAGGATTTGCACTACCTCACTTCAAGACATATTATAAAGATACAGTAATTCAGACAATGTATAATTGTAATAAAGATAGACAAATGGACCAATGAACAGAATAGAGTATCCAGAAATAGGCCTTCATATATATGATCAATTGGTTTTCAAGAAAAAATGTAAGGTGATTCAGGGAAGAAAAGACAGACTTTTCCAACAATGATGCTAGAACAACTGGATATCTATGTGAACAAAAGAAAAGGACTTCTGCACATACCTATAACCATATACTAAAATGAACTCAAAACGGATCCTAAATCTAGATGTAAAATTCAAACTGCAAGACCTCTAGAAAACATAATAGAAAATCTTTACCTGTAATTAGGCAGATATTCCTTATATAGAACATTAAAAACACAATAAAAGGAAAAAAATCCTATAAATCAGACTTCATCAAAATTAAGAACTTCTGCTTTTCAATACAGTGTTAAGAGAATGAAAAGACATACTATAGACCAGAAGAAAATATTTCCAAATAACATATATGATCAAGGACTTACATCCAAAATATATGAAGAACTCTCAAAACTCAATAAGAAAACAAACATTCCAACTAAAAAAAACAGGCTGAAAATTTAAACAGACATTTTACCAAGAGGATAGATGGCAAATGAGCTCATGAAAAGATGCTCAATATCATTAGTCATTAGTGTGACGTAATTCAAAACCACAATGGGATACCACTAAAAACTAATCTAATGTTCAAAAATTTTAAAAGACTGACCATACCAAATGTTGGCAAGGATGTGGAGCAACTGAAACTCTCTTACGCTGCTGGTGGGAATGTAAAATTTATATAATCACTTTGGAAAACAGTTTGGCAGTGTCTTTAAAAGTTAAACATACACCTAGCACATGACCCAGTCATTATACTCTTAGGTATTTACCCATGAGAAATGAAAACATATGATACAATCACTTGTACATGAATGTTTATAGCAGTTTTATTAGTAATATCAAAAACTGCAATGACCCAAAATTCATCAACAGGTGAATGATAAACAAATCATGACGTATCCATACAATCAGTAATACTACCCATCAATAAAAATGAGTAATTAGTACATGCAACATAGATGAATCTCAAAATAATTATGTTAAGCCAGACAAAAAAAAATGAATATACCATATGATTCCATTTATATAAACTCCTAGAAAATACAAACCAAATAGTGACAGAAAGCAGATTCAGCAGGGTTAGGGCAGGAAGACGGTATCACAAAGGGACACAAGAAAACTTTAAGGAATGACAGATATGCTAATTATTCTTATGGTAATGATGGTTTCACAGTTATATACAAATGTAAAAACTTATAAAATTGTATACTTTAGTATGTACAGTTTATTGTATGTCAATTATACCTCCATAAAGCTATTTTAAAATGAATAAACACTACTCCCAGAGGTGTTTAGGTAGCTTGAGTAGCCAAAGTCCTAGGCTTGCCCGTATCTACTTTATCCAGTTATTCATATTGCTCTTCTGCCTAAGAAAATGAGTAGCACATTGAGATGATAGAAAATGCCATTATCAGGCAGATTACCAAATACTATGCAATGAAACAAACAGAGTAGCTACCATTTAAAATTTCAATAGGAAAAATGTAATTAGTGGAAGAACAAAAGTGATACTTTTCTTAGTTTTGTTTCAAGAAAATATAGTAAAAATGTACAGCTACTTACCTCTTTGGATAATCTTGTGAAAACATCTCCTCCCCTGAGAAAATCCAGTATTAAGTACAGTTTCCCTTCAGTCTGAAAGGCTAATTAAAAATTAGAATGTAGTAACAGGACAATCTCAAAGGCTTAAAAAGCTTAGTATGCTTTTAAATTAATATATGTTTAGAATTTCACAGTATTTACTCACATGGTCCATTAATGGATAACATCTCAAAATTAAACCCAGTGTTTAATCCAGTGTTGAAATAGCTATAAACCCCTTCCCGGAACATAATCACCCTTGAATGTGGCTTTACACAGAACTTCTACCATCAAAAATTTCCTAATTTATGAAGTATGTTCTACTGCAATTGCCTAAACTTAGCCTATCAAACCTACTGAAAATTTACGAATTCTACAAAGCTGAAAAAAAATGCCACTTCCTCTATTAAACTTTCCAGGATGTCTCCCTTTTCACATTTTTCCACAGCTTCCTTAACCTCTTCTTCATTGAAATTACTTGCTGCTACTTTTGAGATCTTATTATATTTATACCTCTTTAATAGTACTTATTCCATTTTGATTTGTACAATTAATTTCTTTACATCTCTGTGTTCTCTATAGGTTATAAACTTTTTGAGGTCAAAAAGTGTTTCATTTCTATAGTCCACTGAATTTAATACACTATTTTTGCACACAATAAGCGTTTACGGATTGACTTACTACAGATTTGGGAAGGTCTTTAGATGTTACTTTTTTTATTCTGTTAGTATAACAAGGAGTAAAAGAATAATGGGTGGAAATTTCTTATGGGTTTTTAATAGTGATAATTGGGTATATATTTTAATGCATTATTTGTCAAAATTACACTAAGAATAAAATCAACAACTGCTACTTTTTTAAATATAGAAAAATGGAAGTGACAAAGTACACTATATCTGAGATAGAGAGAGAGAGAGAGAGAGAGAGAGAGAGAGAGACAGACAGACAGATAGATAGATAAAGTTGATCTCATCCATATGTTAAATTAGCAATGGAGCCATGATTCAAATTGAGAAATGTCTAACTCCAAAGTTCATGTTCTTTCCATTACATCTACTGCTTCTTACTAATAGTCCTTTTCCATTAAGTATAAAAAATAACTCAAGCAGACTAACATAACCACATGGTCCTCTAGAATATAACCAGGAAATAGATAAGTGTGGTCATTATGTAAATTATCACAACAGTTTATAGTCTAAGATTATGAAGTTACAGCCTAGTAGAGTACATAAATACTACCAGACAGGTAAGTGAAAAACACTATCTTGTTACTTTAAACAAGTTAACCAACTTGGAAAAATGAAGGACATACAACAAATAACTAAATACTGATATTTATTTCAGAAAAAATACATTTTACATAGTTGAATATACTAAGTAAGTCTAAAGTATTTATTTCCTGTTATAGTATTGTGTGAAAGGAAATCATAATTCTCTAATTCCATATTAATAAATAAGGATTAAAATAAATACAAGAATAAAAGAAAGATTACATACCATAGTGCAATTTGACAATAAATGGATGATTTACTTCCACCAGTATATCCCTCTCCATCTTTGTCCGAACTCTGTCTCGAACTAAAATTACATAAAGGTACAATTTTACTCTCTTATATCATTTCAATTAAGAGTCTATCAATAATTTACCAAACAACAAATATAAATATATAAAATGTAACTTCATAAATGCCTAAATTTTCAGTTTTCATATTCTTAGATAATAATGACCATATTCTCAGAAAGCAAAAATATTCATTACATCTAGAGACAGGTTAAGGTGGCATAAATAGGTATGTAGCGAATATGCATTTATTATGTGTTCATCTTTTTTGGTGGTTGTTGGTGGTGAGACAGGGTATTGCTCTCTTGCCCAGGCTGGACTGCAGTGGCAAAATCTCAGCTCACTGCAACCTCCACCTCCCAAGCTCAAGCAATCCTCCCATCTCAGCTTCCCAAGCAGCTGGAACTACAGGAGCGTGCCACTACACCTGGCCCATTTTTGTATTTTTTGTAGAGACAGGGTTTCACCAGGTTACTCAGGCTGGTCTTGAACTCCTGGGCTGGGCTCACGGGTTCAACCCACCTCAGCCTCTCAAAGTGCTAGGATTATAGGTGTGAGCCACCATGCCTGGCCTATTGATCTCTTTAATTGTTCAAATGAGTTTACTGATTGAAAGTGATCATAAGCGGTATTTTTATCACACCCTAAAAGATAGTGCGTGCAAATGGTTGTGCTTTCTCAAAATGTAATACTGACACAGACAGAAAAGGAAAAGTCAAGAATTTTGAAAGAAAAGAGTATAGCCCAATTAAGTTAATAAGCTTAAATTAAATGAAATATGTCACTTTTTTCTAGCATCAAATTTTTACTAGGGTGCATTCTCACTAAGTTAAGGCATATGCCAATATCAAATCCAGTAACATTACCTACTGGCTAGAAAAACTGCCACAAATACCAATGTTAAAAATAGCTACATCTATTCACTTTATGCAAGTAATACACAGCATATTTCTTAAAATACGCTTTGCCAAATTCTATTTTAATAAANTAATATTTTCTCACTTTCCTTAGATTTAATAAATCATAATGTATATAAATACTACTATAGAAATGAAAATTTTTAAAATAGATGACCTGGTCCTGACCTTGGAGAATTTTATGATGTAAGAGATAAATAACACAATGAAAGACAAACTTGAGCTACATACCTCCTTTTTAAGACCCAGGCCCACTTTTTGTTACCTTAATAAAGAGCAAACAAATATTATGACCCTATATACCTTAATTAAATATGCTTTATTGCTAAAAAATGCTAACGATCATCTGAGTCTTCCGTGAGCTATAATCTTATTGCTGGTAGAGGGTCTTGCCTCAATGTTGATGGCAGCTGAGTGATCAGGGTGGTGGATGCTGAAGGTTAGGGTGGCTGTGGCAATTTCCTAAAATAAGACAATGATGAAGTTTGTTGCACAGATTGACTTCCTTTCATGAAATAATTTTCTATAGAATTTGATGCTATTTGATAGCATTTTACACACAGTAGAATTTCTTTCAAAAGTGAATTCAATCCTCTCAAATCCTACCACTGCTTTAATTAAAGAAGTCTATGTAATATTTTAAAGCCTTTGTTGTCATTTCAACAATGTTCATAGCATCTTCACCAGAAGTAGATTTCATCTCAAAAAACCCATTTTCTTTGTTCATCCACAAGGAGCAACTCCTCATCCATTCAAGTTCTATCATGAGACTGCAGCACTTCCATCACATCTTTAGTTTCACTTCTAATTTTAGTTGTCTTGCTATTATTTCTACCACATCTGCAATGATTTCCTCCAATGATGTCTTGAACCCCTCCAAGTCATCCACGAGGGTTAGAATCAACTTCTTCCAAACTCCTGTTAATGTTGATATTTTGACTTCCTCCCATGAATCACAAATGTTCTTAATGACATCTAGAATAGCAAGTCCCATCCAGAGGTTTTCAATTTGTTTTGCCCAGACTCATCAGAGCAATCACCATCTACAGCAACTATAGCCTTACAAAATGTATTTCTTAAATAATAGGACTTGAAAGTTAAAATTATTCTTTGTTCCATGGGCTGCAGAATGGATATTGTAATAGCAAGCATGAAAACAATGTTAATCTCCTTGTACATCTCTATCAGGGCTCTTGGGTAACTAGGAGTATTGCCAATGAGCAGTAATATTTTGAAAAATGTCCGGAACAGTAGGTCTCAACACTGGGCTTAAAATACTCAGCACACCATGCTATAAACAGATGTGCTGTCATTCAGGCTTTGTTTTGTTCTATTTACAGACAAAAGGCATAGTAGATTTAACATAATTTTTAAGGGCCCTAGAATTTTTGGAATGGCAAATGAGCACTGGCTTCAACTTAAAGGGTCCAGGATCACTAGCCTCTATCAAGAGAGGCAGCCTGTCCTTCGAAGCTATGAAGCTGGGCACTGACTTCGCTCTAGCTATGAAAGACTAGATGGCATCTTCTTCCAATAGAAGGCTGCTGCTTCTACAATTAAAACCTGTTGTTTAGTGTAACCACCTTTATCAATCATCTTAGCTAGATTTTCTGGCTAACCTGCTATAGTTTTTACATCAGCATCTGTAGCATTACCCTGCACTTTTATGTTACAAAAATGGCTATTTTCCTTAAATGTCATGAGCCAACGCCTGCTAGCTTCAAACTTTTCTTGTGCAGCTTCCTCACCTCTCTTAGCCTTCACAGAATTGAAGAGAGCTAGGGAATTGCTCTAGACTAGGCTTTGGCTTGAGGGAGTGTTGTGGCTGGTTTGATCTTCTATTTAGACCACTAAAATTTTCTCCATATCAGCAATAAAGCTGTTTCACTTTCTTATTATTCATATGTTCACTGGAGTAGCAATTTTAATTTCTTTCAAGAACATTCCCTTGCATTCACAACTTGGCTATCTGTTTGGCACAAGAATCTTAGCTTTTAGCCTATCTCAGATTTTGACATGCCTTCCCCACCAAGCTTAATAATTTGTAGCTTTTGATTTAAAGTGAGAAATGCAGAACACTTCCCTTCCCTTGAACACTCCAAGACCACTGTAGAGTTACTATTTAGATCAATTTCAATATTCTTGTAGGTCAAGGAATAGAGGGGCCCAAGGAGACAGAGAGAGATGGGGAAACAGCTGGTCAGTAAAGCAGTCAGAACACACACACCGGTTATCAATGAAGCTCACTGTCTTATGTGTGTGTGGTTCATGGCACCCTGAAACAATGATAACACTAACATCAAAGATCACAGATCACAAAGAACCATAACAGATGTGACAGTAAGGAAAACATTTAAAACACTGCAAGAATTACCAAAATATGAGACAGAGACAGAAAGTGAGCATATGCTAGAGGAACAATGGCACCGAAAGACTTACTCAACACAGGGTTACCACAAACCTTCTATACACACACACACACACACACACACACACACACATATATATATTCACACACATACATAATATCTGTGAAGCACAATGAAGTGAAGGATATCTGTGAAGTGCAATGAAGTGAAGCATAATAAAAAGAAGTATAGCTGCATTAAGAAGATGACAACATCAATGTGGCAAATAAACATCTGCCTAAATTCAATTATTTGCTGGAAAGCTCAGATTCTACCATTGACAAAAGAGTATCAGTTGTTTTCTATGAACAGGCTCATTTCATTCATTTTTGAGAAAACACCTACCAAATAAGCATATTTAGGTAACCATAGTTTATTGTCCTTTCAAGGAAAAGTGGTGATCCATGAAAACAATGGTTGGTTCAGGTCACAACTCAAAAAATTTGTACAAGTCCTCTGCCTTGAGACAATCATTCTATTTTGTTATGTGGCTAAAGGGCTTAACATGTACTTCCCATTTCATCACAGATTATTCAAAAAAAGGGTATTCAAGGATTGAGATTTAATAAATGTAATAATTGTTAATGTCTCATCAAGGACATTCTTAAACTGTATATGTAAGAAAATGAAGAATACAATGACTACTGGTACCATTTGAAGTCACTGCCTTAATTGGCCAACATGCCAGCAGTTGTACAAATAGTATCTTAGGATGATTGTGAAGTAGCTTTGACTTGAGGACTCCCTGAAAAGGTCTTGGGATTGTCCAGGGGTATGCAGACTACAATTTCAGAACCACTCTTACAAAACATAGCCCTCAGTGGGATTGTAAAGAATGGAGTATGAAGAGTGAGAAGACGCAAGCAAGGAAGAAAGAAAGAGATAGTCTAGTTTTTCTGAAGACACTGCTGCATAAAGGAGCCACTTTTCCCCTACTTCTTCTAACATTCACTAGTATCCCAATATGGCATTTAATAGGATACATCATTCGCAGTCTCAGAGAAGGTAACCTGTTTGATCATGTGATCTGTTTTTTTTTTTTTTTTTTTTTTTTTTTTTTTTTTTCAGGTCTATGAGTGAACTTTCAGGTGTGAGAAAATATCATAATCTCACTGCCCCCTTCCCAAAATCAACGTACAAAATGTAGTTCTTTTTCCACCCCATTCTTATCTATTGCCCTAACATTTCTCAACCTTGCCCAAAGGCTATGTTTACTGATCTTTATTATTATAAGTCTTTTTTGTCATCTGAAATCTCCCCCTCCTTCACCTCACTTTCTTCAGTTTCTGCACCATTCAAAAGCTTTAACAGTAGTAAGCAATCCGTAAATTTGAAATGAGGTGTAATATACTTATCAGTGATCTATTTCTTTTTCCTAAGATAAATCATCCTTGAAAAATTTCCTTAACCGGTATAGAATAAAGTGTGTGCTATCACCTTACTCTCCATATAATTTAATCATTAGTTAGTTCAATCAACAAATTAGACACTCATTAAGCACATATTCGTATCAGACACTGGTGTGCACACTGGGGGATACAGAAATAAACGTGACTGAGACAGAGAAATGTTGTCAGAAACATCATGTCCTTTAAGAACAAATATATCAAATATGCTACAGGCTAAATTATGTCCCTCAAGTTAATATGTTAAAGTCCCTAACTCCCAGTACCTCAGAACATGACTGTAATGTGGGGATACAGCGTGCTTAAAGAAATAATTCAAGAAAAAAAGTTTGCATGGCTTCAAAACACTGTACCTAAAACCGATATCTATATTGATAAAACAGGCTTCCTTTTCAGTCACCCCTAATCCAAATCATGGGAAATTGTCCAGAAGAATAGTGAGTTACTCCAATGTACCTTCTTTTCAATCACATGGACGTTTATATTTTCCTATAAGAAGTATTCAGTTAATTGTAGTGAACGTAGAGATCACCATATTTAAATGCTGATGAAGAGAAAGAACGAACTTCAGGAAAATTTTAAGATGTAGCAATGTTTTGCAAAACTATCGACTTGAGAGTGACAATTATTTAAGAGTACAAGTATTCAATATTTTCAAAAATCATTTTTAAGTGTAAAGTCTTCACTATCACAAACAAATTTTTTTTTATAATCCACAATGTAAAAGTATGTTTTATATATATATATTGGCACATGATATATAAGGACAACTAATCAGACAATTTCCAAAGTATTTCATGTGTTTGTTGTTTTAAAATAATTAATGGTAGTTTGGTTAGTATACCTTCACTCATGACATTAATATCCATTAATAAGCATTATACTTGGTGTGCTTAGGACAGAATATTACATGCACCTTTCATGATAATAATGCATGCTTCCTTAAACTACAATTTTAAGTTGACTTTAGCAGGGTTCCCCCACTGTTAAATAGACAATAAAAACATTTAATGTTATAAGGCTTTATATGGGCTAAAATCCCATTTACTGCATTTTAACAACGGAACTTTTGAAGAAAAACTTAAGACTCTGCAGCTCAGAGTCTCTTGGAATTGCTCCTACACTTATCTGATTCACGGTCTTGGCCAAATTCCTGAATAGGTTCAGCATATAACAAGTCACACCTACACAATGCCTACGCAAATGATGTAACACTGACAAGCAAGTATGTTCACATCCTAGGGAGAAAAAAAGCCACCTCCTTAATATTTATTTGGTTGATTAACTACATAAAGATCACTATTTTGTATTTTAATATTAGGAATTAAAAGGTTTCAATGATACTCTTCTTAAAACTAAATCCCAGCACAGACAAAGCTGAGATCTCCCTGAATTTAAGGACTACATGACAACTTTTCAGCATGTTGCTATATTTAACATGAAGATGTTACTGAATATATTTCATTATGTTATACAGTAGTTTCTTTACGAAAACCCATGAGAGAAATTTCTCTGGTCTGTTTAATCTGTTTCCACCTTTAAAATACTGTCAATTATAATACACTCAAATATATTAGCTTCTTTATAATGGCTGCTGGAAAACTTAAGTCTTAATTTTTGACCTACTAGAAAAAGACTTACAGACCCTTATGTCATGCTTTTGTGAACAGAGTGTACTCCTGGCTTCATCTAATCTTTCCTGCTCTGCGTTTTCTGTTTCCATCATCTTCACTACTTATTTTTAATTTTATTTAGTATCCATCTATGAAAGCCTTAATTCCTTTCTGGAACAAAGCTGGAGATAAACAAAAGCATATATGAGTAAATACATACATCAAAAGACAAAGCAGGTAATTTTAATAGCTTGAAATGTTTGCCTGGTGATATTTTATTTAAGTGAAATATTTAAGCATTTATACATCTGGAATATAAAATAACTTCATCTCTGTTCTTCTAAAATTAGCACCATAAAAATAGCTATAAAGTGTAAAATAGTTAAAAGAATATTGCACTTTTAGAAACTTTAAAATAAAATTGTATATAATATACATGCCAACTCTACAGATCAGTTCTATAAACACTCCCCACCGACATCATGATCACCACCACCACCAATCTATTAACAGTTCCTTCTAGTTTTTCTCTCCTCAGAACACTGTTCAAGTGCCATCTCCTTGTCTTATATATCTCCTGTACCAATTCACTGCCAAGCCATAATTCATCTCAGTTTGTCCTTTTTGTGCCCTGAAAATGTTTCTTTATATTTCACTTTATATTCTATAATGCATAAATATTAGGTTTCTTTAAGACGACATCTATTTTATACTCATTAATACTGCTTATACAACTGTTGTGAACACACCGAGCATTCAATAAATGTCTTTCCTTGGGAGGCTAAAGTGGGAAGATCACTTAAGGCTAGGAGTTCGAGACCAGCCTGAGCAACACAGCAAAACCTTGTGTCCAGATTTTTTTTTTAATTAGCTGGGTGTGGTGGTGCATGCCTGTAGGATCAGCTCCTTGGGAAGCTGGGGATGGAGGATCACTTGAGCCCAGGAGTTCAAGGCTACCGTGAACTACAATCGTGCCACTGCACTACAGCCTGGGTGACAGAGCAAGAACCCATCTCTAAAACCCAATAAAATAATAAAATAAAAATGTATTTATTTTAAAATGTTCCAGAGGACTATAAATAATCTATGTTCAACTGCCTTATTTTCCCCCTTTAAAACTAAATCTCAGCCACTTGAAATTAATAGTTTCTCTTTATCTTTCTCCCCTTAAATTGTGGTTGATACTGTTTTTCTCAAGGCTGTTGCTATGTGTAAGCAATATTTTTCATGTATTAGATGTTAGGTATATAAAGGTCAGGAACCAGACCTATACACTTCTTTTCTAAAGCCATGTTATTAAGTGATTAATAAACAACTTTAGTAATGACTATAATAGTTAATCTTACTCAATTTTGCTTTCTGCCTTGAAATGTAAGCTCTCTGAAGACTTAAATTTGACACAAACCACATATCACCCAGTAACTACCCTTGTTCTACTTTACACACCCTTGTTCTACTTTATTTTAACAGATGATAGACGAATTCATACATGAATTAAGATATAAATTCTGATTTCTGTGACACAGCTAAGAAATGTAGATTAAATCACCAGGAGAAAACAAGCCGTATTCATGCCAGCATGTGAGCAAGGAGATAGGAATACCATTTTTTACAAAAATCAAGCTACTTTGATTTAAGCAGCTAATAAAGAGTATGCTATATTTTTCCCTAGAGAAATCAGTAAGCCTAGGGAATTGGAAAACCTTGATTGTTATAGAGAAGTACAAAGAAATGGTAATAAAAGTACAACAGAAACGAAAGGAATAAAATTAAAGAATTACCTTTGTGTGCATCCTTTCAGAAGTTTAGAAACAAATCATTAATCAGATTTCTACGTGTGTGTTCACTTTTTTTTTTTTTGCTAAATGTTTAGAAGAGAAACAAATGGGGAGAAAAAAGTATTCATTACCTTTCCAAATGACCCCTGACCAAGAACTTTGAGCAACTCAAACTGTGCAGGATCTGCTTTCTCATAGCCTTCCTTAACATGATGAGTAATAGGGATTTCTTTAACAACTCCTTCATCCTGTAAAAAGAAATCCAAACAATATTTGAATCGATTTTCAACATCTTCTGATTAGTTCCATTTAAAATCAGAAGTCATAATAGAAATAATATACCCAACTCCCTCAATGTAGCAGAGACTTTTATGGGCTACCAGTATCCTTATTTCCTTGTTTTCTAACACATACAGCACATACAGATGCACCACCACCACCTTCCCTACTACATAATTTCATGTAAATAAAATGTAAAAAGAAATCTATGCTTCAGCTTTCCCTTCCAGCTTGGTAGCAATATAATAAAATTGTTAACAACAGTCTCAAGACCCTTCACTGGACTGTGACTAATGAGGTAGAGGCAGGAAAAGTCAAGAAAAAACCTTGTAAATAGTGGGGCATGACCAAAAAACGTGACTTCAAGAGTTCTTTTAAATAGTATTTCACTATACTATTTTAAATGTTTAAATGGTCAACTAACCACATCAATGAAAAAGAAACTGGCATAGACCAACAAAATCTGCAGAGCCCAAACAAATGTTTCCAGGCTATGGCCTGTTTACTGAAATTTTATATATAAATTATATGCCAGATTTCGTACCACCTGGGTGAAGCAGAAAGGATGCCACCCAGTGAGTGGTTCTTCCCCTTGATGCAGGACTCCACTCAGCTGTGATGACTACATTCAAATAAGCTGTAATTAATTCCAGTCCCTAGAGAAGCACAATAGCTAGGATGACAGATGTATATCACAAAATAACAGAGTTGGAAGGGATATCTTATCCAACTCTCTGACTGTATAAAGAAGAAAACTAAGACTCACAGAATTTAAGTTTACATGACTACTTAATCACAATGTCTATAAATCTTGGTAGCATTCCATTAGAGCATACTAATTTTAGCCTGGATGCCAACAATGTTCTCAATCGATTCACTCTTCAATTAACTGATTAGTCAGTGGTGATTGTAGCCAAAGTGAACAAGAGCATGGTCCCAAATGAGCAAGACTTCATGGCAGCTAAAATAAGGTCCATGGAATATAGGTAGTCAGACATTCACTATCTCAAGAGGGGTACCTAGGCAAAGAAATTTTAATTGTAGGTGTCAGGAACCACTAGCAAATCAACAAGAAATGAAGAACAACTGATTCTGAAAGTATATCATGTGTTTCTTATACATCAAAATGGTATTTCACCAGACCCTTTTAAATAGTGATGGCAACTTACAAATGTTTTCTGAAAACAAAAATTAAATTAAAATCAATCTGCTATGGAAGTGAATTTCCCTGTTTGAAAGGGTCCCTGTTTTAAAAGTCAACAACTTTTTTTAATGCAAATATATATGCTTTGTAGCTGACATCTGCGGACTATATTAAAGTATAATATATCTGTAGTGCCTATAAGCTAAGAAACCTTAGCTAAATCACAAACCCCTCTCTCCTTCAGTTTTCTCACATGACAAAGGGGTTTTGTTAGATGGGTCTCTAAGGTCCCCTCAATGTCTGTGACTCTATATTGAACACAATATAATATTTTTTATGTTCAAGAAGGTTCTTCAGGTCCCTGCTTATGTTTAGATTATCACTATAAGCATGGATCATAATGGCATCAGTTTTTTGAGAAGTGTTCAGAGTTAGGAAACGAATTGTACTCTAGTTAGTTTCACCAAACCTAAGCAGGTTTTCCAAATGAAAATGTTTGTCCAATGCCCTTTTACCGTTTATTAATAATCCACACATGCCCATCCTCTAAAATGCAATGTCTTTCAATTTTCAGCAGCAGTACCCTAAAAAGTTCCCAATATGAAAATGCAACTAGATGAGAAAAATCACTTTTCCCAGGAGACAGCCAACATAAAATGTTACACTGTATCCTAACAACCAATTACTGTGTCTTTCTTTCCCACTGGACTGTGGGCTTCTTAAATTCAGGTATTATACCACATTGATCTCTTTATTCCTAATGCTTAGCACAATACTTTTTTGATCTCATAAGAGCAGAAAGACAAAGAAATCTGCTCAATGTTATAAAAGAAACAGGAAAAAATACATACTTTTTAAAACGAAGATAGTGTTTACCACCAACAAATAGGGCAACTGTGAGATGATGGATGTTAATTTGCTTAACAATAATAATAATTTCACAATATATGTGAAAACACCCCATTGTACACCTTAAATATATACAATAGAAAAGAAAGATCTTAAAGGTAAAATTAGTAAGAAATCTCAAAATTATTCTTAAATACAGTCTACAAAACAAAATATATATATACCCACAATTTATTTTTTTAAATATATAAAGGAAACAAGGAAACAGGAGATTCTGGCTAATGAAATTGTGTCAGCTTTGAATATAACTAACTTTGTGATAATATTTCTAAATAAAATACGCAAATTTTCCCATACACTGTGAAGAATATAAACTTTTCCATATTATCCACTGTCAGTATTTTATTACACTGTGCTGAGTATGTGTTGTACTCAACACAAATAAAGGATACAATAACCGCTGAATATTAACTTAATGCTTGGCCATTTGCCTTTTTAAATAAAGACATATGTTCCTAGGACAACAAGTACTACATATTATATCCCTGAATTATGACTACTGTGCCTTTACACAGACAATTTGTAATGCTCTGGTTGCCCATAAGAATCACCTGTAGAAGAAATATTTATTTACTACACTTGTTTGGGTCCCACCCTCAGAGATTGTGGTTCAGAAGAACTATAGGAGGACGTAAGCATGTGTATTTTTTAAGCCTCCCAAGTTGATTCAGACACATGGCCAGGATTGAAAAACAATATTTGGGTGCTTCTAAGATTCATAGTTATATAGATATATAATAGATATACACACAAATACATACACATACGTGCATACGTGTGCACACACACATATACACATGTGTATGTGTTTATATATAGCAACTTACTACTTTTATCATTTCTATGCCACTAGCTCTTTTTTACTCTCAAAGTATGTGATACCCTCCTGTGTCACCATTTCCAATACTTACTCTGTCTTACTCCATCTGCTCCCTGCCCCATTCTTGTCTATTGCCTAAAATTTCTCAGCCGTCCCGAGGCTATGTTTATTGAATTTTTACTATTTTAATGTCCTTTTTGTCAACTGAAACCCTCTTTCTTCCCTCCACCTCCCTTTCTTCAGGTTCTGCACCATTCCAAAAGCTTGATAGTAGCAACAATCTAGCCTGAAATAGGTGGTAATGTACTTATAAGTGATTTATTTCTTTTTTCCTAAGAATAAATCATCCTTGAAAAATTTCCCTATCCTGGTATGATAAAGTTGTGCTATATCACCTTATCTTCCCATATATACACTCTTATTATTCACCCAGCAAATCAACATTCATTAAGCACATATCCTATTATCAGACACTATGCTGCACACTGGGGATACAGAAATAAACTGTGAATTTGAGGATAGAGAACTTTGTCAGAAACATCATATCCATCAAAGAAATAAAAAGCTACAAGTATGCTATGGGCTAAATTATGTCCCCTAAAAGTTAATATATTAAAGTCCTAACTCCCAATACCTCAGAACATGACTGTATTTAGGGATAGGACCCTTAAGGAAGTAATTAAGGTAAAATGAGGCCATATGGGTGGGTTCTAATCCAATATGACTGACATCCTTATAAGAGGAGGAAATTAGAATACCTACACCCACAGAGGAATGACCATGTAAAGGCACAGGGAGAAGACTCATCTATAAGCTAAGGAGAGACTATTCAGAAAAACCAACCCCGCCAACACCTTGATCTCAATCTTACAGAATGCAGCATCTTGGGAAAATAAATTTCTGCTGTTAAAGCCACCCATCTGTGGTTATTTGGTTAGGGTAGCCCTAGCAAACCTATACACGGTACACAATCTTAGTTGATCTTTGGAAACAATGTTGCTACTGTGAAATGAAGATTTAATAATCTCCAAATAAGGACCCCTAGGCTTTCTACATCAAATAACAAATCTGAATCTGAATCATAGCCAGGAAGACTATGAATTAGGTTTTATTATTTTTTTGCAAGCTAACAAAGTAATCAGTGATATATAGAAGAAGTATGAAGGCTCAACCACAACCAAAATAGTATGCTCTGACCTCTATAATCTGTGATCATCTTTTTAATCCAGAGGGCCAACAGTGCTGTAACACTGGGAAAACACACTGTTAAAGTACAAAATGAACTGTCAAATCTACTATTGCTCCATTCATTTGATAAATGATTTGTTTAGGAAGATGAAATCACCTGTTAATTGAAAAGAGAAAAAGCTGATGACAACCTAATAGCAATACACTATAGCTCAATTACAACAGTTTTCATATGACTGTGGAACTAACCTCCAGAAAACAAATCAAAACAAAAGAATTATTTTTAAAGCCTGAACTTGTTCATTTTTATTTAATAATAAAACATTCATCTATTCAAACATCTGCTTTATTTGTAGGTACAGGCCAGTTTGGTGAAAAGATCACCCTAAAAAATCCAAGAATCATTTAGTTGTGGATTTGTTGAAACATATATGCAAAGACCCAGAAGAGCAGCTTGATATACCCTTCTCATTCACTGAATAATATCGGGTCACTGAAAACCATGTCAAATATTAGCAAATTTTGAAAGAAAGCTAAGGGTAATATCAATATAAATGCCAAAATGCCATGAGGGTGAACTAAGCACATCAAAATTATATACACAATGGAAGGTATCTGCAGAAGACTTAGGTTTGTAAAAGTTTGCATTGATGACTGAAAACCAAAGAATGCTGGCAAACTAGTTCCCACTTGGTTTGGTTTATTCTACTTACGAGGGTCAGCTCCTTAGTTCCCTCATCTACAAATTGGCAATAATACCTACTCTATTTCAGATCTCAGTCATACGGATCAACTGAGAACTCTGAAAACCACAAAACATCCATAAAAATTGAAGTTACTGAACTTATTTGTACAGATGTTCCTGGACTTGTGACTGTGTTGTCCCAATAAACCTACTGTATGTTGAAAATGCACTTTCAACTTACAGTGAGTTTATCCAAACATAATCCTATTGTAAGTTGAGGAACATACTGAATATCACTTTTGTACCACTATAAAGTTGAAACTCATAAGTTGAACCATCCTGAGTCAGAGACCCTCTGTACCACTTATCTTTGCATACCTGATGGTGCAGCATAACTCCACTTTATAGTGGCTAACCAACATTTTTTAGTTGAACAGTAATTATTCATCTGAGAGTTTTGCATATCTATAGGACAAGGGTTCCACTTTTTTAAGTAACTGAATAGAAATTAGAAGTAAACACCAGCATTGCAAGAGAAAAAATACTGAAGCATAGTAAGGCTAAATGTGCATCAGAATAGAAAGACAAATAGAGGGAAAAAAAATCCACCATACAGGAAGCAGGTATTCTCAGCTTGAAATAGTTGCTACCTGTGGTTTCACTGAGTCTAAGTAAAACACACTTGTAAAAAAGTATTTTTGAAATAATTCTTAAGAGATATATGTCAAGAATAGTTTTTAAAATAAGAAATTCACGGCTTAAAAATATCAGGATATCAAATTTGTTTTTCAAAATATACATTTTCAGATAACTATGACATTTATATCTCTGCGTAATAAAAATATAAATCACTTTAGAGACTAAACACGTTGCTGACCTTTCACTAATGTAATCAACAAAGAATCTAATTGCTAACTGAATCTTCTTTGAAATTTTAAAGATATTG
>NW_016804639.1:50687-65345 GCF_001698545.2 Rhinopithecus bieti
CTTTTTTGATGCTGAGCCCAACTCCAAGGCAAGCCCTGATCAACAGAAAATCCATCTCTTTGGCCAGAGGAAGCAGGAAAAGAGGTCCCTATTATAAGAAAAATGTGAGGGTAATCCCTGTTAACTTTTTTTTTTTCACTCTCTTCTTTACTTCATCCAAAAGGCAGCTCCAATAGTGTAAAGTTATATTACAGCATAAAAGGCTAGGACTCTGAGAGAAACTCATATTTCTGGCCAGCAGAACACAATAAAGGGCCCATGGGAATTGAAGAATGTGAAAGAAATCAAGAGAGGACAGAATGAAGACAGCAGATCCCTAATTCTGTGTATGAACCAACACAAGTCCTGGTCACAACAACAAACTGCATGTGTGCAGAAAAGCCTAAAGAAACATAACAAAGTCTTTGAGTACTGAACTACAATACCGATAACTGCTCGTCTCAGACTAACCACTGAATTAGCACATCCAATGAGTGGCACATGCAGAGTGCTGACCCAAACTCTCTGAAAACTGAATTAACATTGGAACCATTATCCAGAGAGGACAAGACATAACTTTGGAGTCAACCTAACTAGGTAGATTGCCTGCTGAAACAAACAAATAAATCATCAAGTATCAACTCCAAGATGGCTCCAAAGTTGAACTATCTGACAAGAATCTTAAAGCAGCTATTATAACTATGCTTTTCTGGATAAAAATAAACACACCTGAATGAAATGATAAAAGGTTCTCAGCAGAGAAATAGAAACTATAAAAAAAAGTAATTCTAGAACTAAAATCATAATATATGAAAATTTTAAAATACTGGATAGGCTCAATAAAAGAATGGAGGTGGCTGAGGAAATAAAGTTTAAGACAGATTAACAGAAGTCATCCAATATGAAGAAGACAGCGAAAATGATGAAAAATAAACAGCCTCAGAGACATATGAAACACTATCAAACATTCTAAAATCCATGTCATTAACATCCCATAAAATAACAGAGTAATACTGAAAAAATCACTTAACAAAATAAAGCCAATCTCATTCATATGAAATAATGAAAACAGGGAAATGTATAGAGACAGAAAGCAGACTAATGTTTGGTTGGGGTGAGGTATGTGGAGACGGAGGTCATAGCTAAAGGGTACAATGTTCCTTTTTGATGTGATGAAGAACTTTTAAAATTCACTGTTGTGATAGTTGTATATATTTGTGAATATAATAAAAAGTATTGGACTGTATATTTTAAATGGGTGAATTATATGCTATGTGAATTTTATCTCACTAAAGCTGTATTTTCAAGATAAATAATGGCTGAACATTTTCCAAATTTGAAAAAAAAAAAATACAGTTTCAAGAAGTTCAGTAAATCCCAAACAGAATAAAATTAAAGAAATCCACCCCAAGACACGTCTTAAGCAAACTACTTTAAACCAAAGGAAAAATTGGGAAAAAATATTGAAAGGAGTGAGAGAAAAAACTACACAAAGGGGAACACCAAACTGAAAGACTACAGATTTCTCGTAAGAAATCATGGAGACCAGAAAACAGAGAACATTAACCTGAAATCATTGGAAACATGTTAAGACACAAATCTGTACATACATTTTACAGCACCTTTATCATTGTCATAAATCAGAAACAATCAAGATGGTCTTCAACTGATGAGTGGATAAATAGAATACTACTTTTTACTCATCAATAAAAAGAAGAGAACTGTTGATACTTGTAACAACATTGATGAATCTTAAAAGCATTTCTGCTAACTGAAAGAAGACAAATCCAAAAGGCTAAATATTGTATGACTTCATGTATAAGATACTTTGAATAAAGCTAAACTGTAGGGAAAGAATTAAGATAATTGGTTCAACTGGTTGGGGGTAAAGGAAGATATCACTCAGCAATTAAAAAGAATAATATATTGATACATTCAACAACATGGATGAATCCCAAACACATTGTAAAGAAAAGGACCAAGATTCAAAAGGCTACACTCTGTAGGATTCCATTTATATGTTATTCTGGAAAAGGTAAAACTAAAAGGAAAGGAGAAGAAATTAGTGGGTGCAAGGAGTTAGGGATAGGGGAGAGGCTGACTACAAAGAGGTATCACATGGGAAGAGTGTGTGTATGTGTGTGTGTGTGTGCTGGGGAGGGTGGGTTATCGAACTACTCTTTATCTGGATTGTGGTGATGGTTACACAACTCTACATTTTTTAATCTCAGAACTCTACATGAGAAAGAGCGAATTTTACTATATGAAAAATTGGAAACCAATTCATTGAAAAGTAAATTAGCATTATTTACTCAACTAGCATCTTTATTCTAAAAAAATCCCATTGAAAACCAGCAATGGTCAATAAAGTCAGTAATGGTGTCTATTTTGCTAACGGATCCATCAGTCATTATCTTATTTGATCTCTCTGCAGCATGTCACAGGTGACCACTTTCCTATTTGAGTCTTTAGCTTCTGTAATACCATATACTCATTTTATTTTACTCCAATTTCCTTTGCTGCTTTTTTTCAATACCCTTGAAACAGTGTAATTCCTCAGGAAATGGACTAGGATCACCTTCTCATCCCACTCCACATTCTTTGCCCAGGCAGCTAATTTGCTAACATGATTCACGTTTACTCAGTGACTAACTCTCAGTTCCCGATCCATATATCCAACTGCATACTTGACATTTCCACATGTTTATCTCAGATGTCTCTCAAAATAACCAATACAAAAGGAATTCTTGACCCCTGCTTCACGTCTGCCCTTTCTTCAGGGTTTCCCATTTCATTAAATGATAACACCATCTACCACCTTAGCTCAATAAAACAGATTATGTGAGATTTAAAAAAAAAAAAAAAAAAAAACTGTGACAGATTCATCGTAAGCATATAGGAAGAAGAGCATTCAGAAAAACAGTGCAGAAATCAATATTAAGACAGAATCGTGATAATTAAATTTTTACCATAAAATGACTTTCAGAATTTATCCATAGAAAAAAGGATTATGCATAGAAAGAGGATTATCCATAAAAAAAGAAAAATATTGCTTTCCTCTGTTACCTTAGTTACTGGTTACTTCCTATTCATACCATCTTATGACTAATTTATCATGAAGCTGTGGGTCTGAAGGAACTAGAAATAAAATGAATGTGAATGAGTCAAGAAGATCACTCTATCCTGGAAATTATTTCAGTCAGAAATGGCCTTTAGAAACAGAACACTCCATTACTGCCATCTCATCTACCCTCAAGGTACCAGGTTTTCAGTATAAGAATATTCATCCTACGGAGAACCACACTGGATATTCATTGATATTTACTAAAATTTAAATCATTTTCATCCACATAAAAACAAAAATAATTTCTGAATTCTCTGGGACAATAAATCTTTATTTCAAAAATAAAATTTGTAATTTAAAAAGATAAGCAGACATGCTGCTTTCCCCTTTAGTGCCAAATGGTAAGAAAAAAATCTACATATGATTCTGGAATGTTTACCACCAATAATAAAGGTAGTAATAGTTTACTCACATATTTCAAAATCCGAGTGAACAGACTCTCGTACCAGGGCTTAGAGAATAATGCTTTAAAAATTATTTTTACATTTTATCAGAAAAGACTTAAATCACTTCCAAGTATGCTGGACAAACAGAAATACTAAACTTAGTTGCTGTACTCATCTGATCTCAGAAAATCACATAGGTCAGTTCAAATCAATTGCTTTCTTACTACTATTGACCAAAGCAACTCATCAAGGAAAACTGAACTGAGAAATTTAAAAAAAAAAAAAAATCCCTTTCAGATGCTTGGAACTGGAGGTGGTATGGGATAGTGAACATATGAATACACATAGTTTAGTAAAAGAGTTTACTGTTATCTATGATACATAAACCTGTTCCTTAGTGTTACACAAAAGGAGGAATTTAACAGAGCTAACAGCTTGGTGCTGGAAGATATATTGAAACTTAGAAGTAGGTCCACATCTAACTAGAATAAAATCTACTTTTTCCTTATTTGTGTGCACCTCTGAAGAATAAAGTAGAGAGGTACACCTTTCTGAAGAAGATAGTAGAGAGATACACAAGTAAGAACTAGACAGAAAGCGAGAATAAATATGGGTGATGTAAATGATTAACAAAACATACACAGGACAGCAGTTTCCACAATACATTTGACCGGATTATATATTTTCAGGTATTCTCCAGGATCTCCAAAATCAACCTATTAAAAAAAATATTGGGAAGGCACAGTGGCTCATGTCTGTAATCCCAGCACTTTGGGAGACTAAGGCAGGTGGATCACCTGAGATGAGGAGTTGGAGATCAACCCGGCCAACATGGTGAAACCCATCTGTACTAAAAATATAAAAATTAGCTGTACGCAGTGGCACACGCCTGTAATCTCAGCTACATGGGAGACTGAGGCACAACTGCTTGAACCCAGGAGGTGGAGGTTTCAGTGAGCCAAGATTGTGACACAACACTCCAGCTTGGATGGCACAGTGAGAATCCTTCTAAAAAAAAAAACAAACAAAAACAACAACAAAAAAAACACCACTATAGTTATTTAGTACCTAATGTTAAAAATATACTTAAGAAGATGACATTCTAAAGAAAATGTATCTCTCAAATAAGCTTTACATTTACATATTAGTCACTGATAGCTTTTGTAAAGAAGAGTTCTTCTATTCAATTTTTTCACTTTATTTAAATAACACAAGTAAATTAGAGCTAAACATAAAGGTGGGTCCATATCTACCTAAAATAAAGATCTGGCCGTGCATAGTGGCTCACGTCTGTAATCCCAACACTTTGGGGGGCCGAGGCAGGTGGATCACCTGAGGTCTGGAGTTCGAGACCAACCTGGCCAACATAGTGAAACCCCATCTCTACTAAAAATGCAAAAATTAGCCAGGTGTGGCAGTGTGCACTTGTAATCCCAGCTACTGGGGAGACTAAGGCAGGAGAATAGGAGAATTGCTTGAACCCGGGAGGTGGAGGTTGCAGTGAGCCAAGATCACGCCACTGCATTCCAACCTGGACAACAGAGTGAGACTCCAGCTCAAAGGCAAAAATATATATATATATATGCCTGTATATTAAGCCCAGGACAAAATAAAACAGAGAAAGAAACCTACCAATTGAGCAATGTGCTGGACACTCTAAGATGGGTCTCCATGATCCTCACCTCTTGCTGTTTACGCCCTTCTATAATCCCCATCCCCTTGAATGTGAACATGGCCTATCACTGAATTCCAACCAATAGAATATGGCAAAGGCGATGAGATTTTACATATACGGTTACACTATGTCATATAAGACTCTAGAGGCTCTCCTTGCTGGCTTGATTGAAGTAATTAAGTGACCATGTTGAGAAAGTCCACATAACATGGGACTGTGGCCATCCTCTAGGCACTACAGGCAGCCTCTAGGAGTTGAAAGCAGCCTCCACTCAACACTCAGCAAGAAGCCAGGGACCTCAGTCCTGCAACCACAAGGAAAGGAACTCTACCAAGAACCTGAGGGAGTGTAAAAGTAGATTCTTCCCCCAGTCAAGCCTCTATATAACAATGAAGAACAGCTCAAACCTTGATTACATTTTGGTGGGAATCTAAGCAGAGGACCAAGCTGACCCATGTGTTGATCACAGCTTTGTGAGGCCCTAAGCAGAGGATCTAGTTGAGCTATGCCCAGATTCCTGATCCACAGAAACTGTGAGACAATAAATGTGTCTTGGTAAAGCTGCTAAATTTATGGTAATTTTTTGCAGCACTAGTTAATACAATCAAAAGTGTCAATGACAGAAAATTCTCCCCTGAAACAGACTTTCCAGAGACATATTTTACAGTTTAATTGTTTTAAAACAGATCTTTTCTTATTAAACTCACATATTTGTTCTCATCTGGTAGAAATAAAACTATAAACTATACACCAGTAAGTGACTTAGGACAAATATTCAAGTGGTGCCAAATTTTTAATTTTAGTTTTAATAAACTTAAAATTGAACAGTTCTATTTTTGTCCTTTAATCTTGCTTTCTGAAAAATCAATCACTAACTTAAGTACAGTATAGAGAACATAATTTCTTTTTTTTTTTTTTTTTTAAGTTCTGGGATACATGTGATGAACATGCAGGTTTGTTACACAGGTATACATGTGCCATGGTAGTTTGCTCCACCTATCAACTCACCATCTAGGTTTTAAGCCCCACATGCATTAGGTATTTGTACTAATGTTCTCCCCACCCTTTTCCTGCCAACCCCCGACACACCCCAGTGTGTGATGTTCCCCTCCCTGTGTCCACGTGTTCTCATTGTTCAACTCCCACTTATGAGTGAGAACATGCGGTGTTTGGCTTTCTGTCCCTGTGTTAGTTTGCTAAGGATGATGGTTTCCACCTTCATCCATGTCCCTGCAAAGGACATTAACTCATTCTTTTTATGTCTGCATAGTATTTCATGGAGTGTATGTGCCACATTTTCTTTATCCAGTCTATCATTGATGGGCATTTAGGTTAGTTCCAAGTGTTTGCTGCAATAAATAGTGCTGCAACAAACATGCGTATTTATATATAGTGTTTACATATAGTGCAGCAATAAATAGTGCTGCAATAAACATTCATGTGCATGTGTCTTTATAGAATGATTTATAATGCTTTGGGTATATACCCAGTAATGGGATTGCTAGGTCAAATGCTATTTCTGGTCCTAGATCCTTGAGGAATCACCACAAGAACATAACTTCATATTCCTTTAACAATCAGGGATATCTCAATATCTTAAGAACTAACCCTCTCAACATGAATTATCAACAGCATGGCTTTGTCGCCATGAAAGATGAAATGCAAACTAAATGCAGAATATATCCTGGAATTTACTTTTTCAAAATAATTCCACCATACATAAGGATGTGGAGAAATTGGAACCTCTGTGCACTGTTGGTGACAACGTAAAATGGTATAGCTGCTATGAAAACCAGTATAGCAATTCCTTAAAAATTTAAAATAGAATTACCATATGACCTAGCAATCCCACTTCTGTGTATAGAACCAAAACATCAAAAGCAGGATCTCAAAAAGACATTTGTACACCTATGTTCATAGCAGCATTATTTACAAATAGCCAAAAGGTAAAAGCAACCCAAGTATTTATCGACAGATGACAAGTTAAACAAAATGTGGTATATACATACAATGGAATATCATTCAACCTTAAAAAGAAACGAAATTCTGACGCAGGCTGCAACATGAACCATGATGATATTATATGAATTGAAATAAGCCAGTCATAAAATGACAAATATTATATGATTCCATTTATATAAGGTATCTATAATAGTCAAATTCATAGAGATGGAAAGTAGAAAGGTGGTTGCTAGGGCTGGTAGAAAGGGGAGAATGGAAAGCTTTTGTGTAACGTGTAAAGAGTTCCAGTTTTGCAAGATAAAAAGAGCACTGCACAATAATGTGAATGTACTCAACACTTTTGAACTGTATTCTTTAAAATGGTTAAGATGGTAAATTTTGTTTCATATATATGTATTTACATATATGACAATTTAAAATTGTAATGCTAAAAATAAGATTAGTAATACACCGTATCAGGTAAATTTCTTGTCATGTGCATCTAGACTTAAAGCTCCTTGAGGAATGATGCTGTGTTTTATTCATTAGGCAGGCATAGTATGTCATGAAAACAGCAATTCTTCAGTGTCAAGTATACCAAGATTCAAACTCTAAAGCTCTACTTTTACTGCCTTTGAAAAGTTTATTAAGCTTTCTCAGTTGCGATTTCTTCATCTGTAAAATAAGCAACCTAGGATTGTCAGGATTCATACAATGTTCCTAAAGCAGCTGGCACAGTGTCTGACATGTGCTCAATAAATGCCTGATGGGGAATGATTTTCTGACAAAACAGAACACAGAAAAAAATATATAAAACATTTTAGCTAATAAGTCATCAGAGGTGAATAATGTTCCCTGTATAGAGAATAATAAATCTGTGAATCAAAACTTACTGCCATATCATTATCATAATAGTATTGACTCAATAGTTTTAGTTTAGTTTTTTATTTCATTTATTTATTTTTTGAGATAGGATGTCGCTTTGTCACCCCAGGCTGCAGTGCAGGGGCAGTGCGAACACAGTTCATTGTAACCTCGAACTCCTAGGCTCAAATAATCCTCCTGCCCCAGCTTCCCAAAGCACAGGGATTACAGTCATGAGCCACAGTGCCCAGCCCTAGTTTAGTTTTGATATGTCATACCGTTGTGGAAAGATCACTTTTAAAATTATGATAGAATCACTTTTGGTCAACGTGAAATGAATCTACCAAACCAACCCATAAAGGTATATACATATTCATGAACATATTCCTTGCTTTAAGAAACACAAATTGGAGAGAAATAAAAAAGTATCTTTGTATATTTTTACTATAACACACTTTATCAATTTATCTAACAGTCTTTTAAGCAAGACATTTCCAAAAATAAGATTTAGTTGGTTTGTTTTTTTGGATTCACCAGGCGAATTTTAATTTGTACTCTGTCTTTTATACTACCAAATACTTTCAAAGATTTATTAATATCTATGGTCATTTCCCCAAAACACTTTAATCTTTTCAAACTTTTAAATTATATTGTCAACATACTGCTTATGAGAAATCCGATGACAACTACAATAATCATTTTAAATGATCTACTTTGATCCTTTCTGGCTTTCTCATTATACAATATTCCTGTAGTTTGTACCTCAAAAGGTTTGAAATATACCCACCTAATTATTGTCACTGCTTCAGGGGGGACTTAAGGAAGGGCAATTCTGTTTCAAATCAATTTAAAAGAGATGTCTTTTTTTTAAAGAGTCTCAGAATGGGACAAGAGTATACAGCCTCCGAGCGATTACTTTAGTCAAGTATTTAAATGCAATCATGAGGCTCTGTTGTAAAAGTATTAGCTGATAAAACATATCCATGTTCAAATTAGGCATAAAACCAAGTCCAGAGTTAAATATGAATGATATTTGGAGTATTTGCCATTTTGAATTTCCTGTGCTTTTGAATGTCAATTCATCTTTATCAACACTCACGTTACACTTTCCCTTTTTCCTTCCACCTTACCCTACGCAGACTTCTATCAGTAAACACTGTGTTACTTGTTAAGTATCTGTTCCATCTATCTATCAGACTGTAAACTCCTGGAGGAAAGGGATCACATCATATTACTCTTGGTTACCACAGTACCTAGCATAATATCTGGAACATAATAGACACTGGAAAAATAGTTACAAAATGGAATGACTAAAATCTGGGATCTAAATGAATAAAATTTATAAAATAACTTCAATAATAAGCAAAGGCCATTATTTTTCCTTAGATTTTTATTAGTTTTCTTACTAAAAATGTTTAAAACCAACTTTAAAACATAATTTCATGAAGAAGTTACAGTAAGTCATTTTACTTCTCATTTCTGACTCTTAAATGCTAACAGCAAAGAGGAATTCAGCTTTTTCAAAATCACATTAAAATATATTGTTTGGGTTAGTCATAAAATTGTTTTCAAGAAAAAAAATCTTAGAAATTCTTTGCATTTCACATCTTGCATGGCAATCACATTATGAGCCTCAGTATCCATGGGACATTGGTTCCATGACCTCTCGTGGATGCCAAAATCCACAGATGCTCAAGTTTTGTATATAAAATGATGTAGCATTTGCATATAACTATACACATCCTCCTCGACACTTTAAATTCTCTCTGTTATTTATCTGTTATATCTCTTCCTCTATATTTTAAATTATCTCGACTAACAGCTATTTAAACGGCATTTATATTGCTAGATATTACATAGCAATAATATTATCTCTATTAACAGCTATTTACATAGCATTTATATGTTAGCTATTACACAGCCAAGAGTAAGGAGAGCTATGCAAAGCAAGAATATGGCACAAACTGAACTGCCATACATATCGAGGCTCTACTTTCTTGACAGCTTATTTGAGTAGGAGGAAATCAGGTATTATATTTTAGAAAAGCAAAAGGGTGGGAAAGATCTATTAGTGAATCTGTGAAAAATGCCACAGGAGTATGGAATTAAAACATTAACAACCAAAATATTTTTTAAAATCTTTCTATAAGGCTAAATTTGTTGGTATTTGTGACATAATATATCATCCTTCAGTTCAGACATTTCTTCGTGCATTACAGAAAAATGGGTAGATACACAGTTAATTAGTTTTCAGTTATGAAGACAGAAATTGAGAGTAATAACCAAATGAACCCTATCTAGTAACACAACACTTTATACATATTTAATCATAATTTGGTGAGTGCATGCAAAATAATATTTAGAACCAATTAAAACAAATCCAATTATCATCATGCTTTTAAAAAGGACTATTTTTAAAAAAATAGTAGTTGTACTACTACTATTACTACTGAGTTACTACTGAGTCACTGAGTAACTACTGTTACTACTGAGTTAAACTAAGTACATCAATATTACATAAACATTAGAAGGTATTTCCAGAACATTTGAGTTTTTACAACCTTGTTTCAATGACAGAAAAGCAGCTCCCTGGTTTCTATTCAGGCAGGAATTTGTTTACTCTGCTTAGTTGAAATCAGAGCTAATGACTTTATTGGTTTTGAATAGCTCTAAAGTGTTCCCAATGCAAAGGCACTGGCTGTCTGGCCAGTCTCATATGGGCTACAACACATGAATTTGGGAAGTTTACTTTCCAAAAAATATAGGTATTCCTGTGGTATAAATGAAGTCCCATATATATGCAACCTACATACACACATGACATTCTGAGGTAGTAATTCTCACTGTTGTAACCTCTTCAAGATATGAAGTCTATATAATCACATTAAAATACTACCTTTGGGGTATGAATTAAGTTTAAATTGTCTACTGAGTTATATATCAGGGTTAAAGAAGTACTTTGTCTAGAAAACCTAAATCTTTAGTTATTTTTTGAAAGGAAAAATAACTTTATTATTCTTGACAAACATTACATACAAAGTACAATTGTGTTACTTCTCAAAACAATCATAAACATGTTAATTCCCATTTTATATGTGAAGAACTGATTAATTAACATTTACCTAAAAACACACAGCAAGCTAGTAACAGGATAAAGCAACTCGTTTGTCCCAGTGAGTCACAGTTCCTAAACATCCTACATCATATTACTCTATTCTTTCATCACTTCATAAACAATGGAGAATAAAGGAAAAAATTTAAAATCGAAAATGGGTTTCTATGTGGAAGAAGGTCAAAAATAGACAGCTATTACACAACCTTAGCTTGAGGTCAAATTCTACCTGATATGTGTGGGGTTTTTTCCATTAATAAATGTTTGCTGTCAAAAAACTACTCAGAGAAAATCACAAGTCAATAGACTACAGAAAACAGAAGCTCAGTGAATACAAAAAATATAAGCTCAGTAAAAGCAGTACCATCCTCTTGAGAAATGAACACAAAAAAGAAAAAGCAGCCTTACTACAGCTAATCAAGGAAGAATAAAATGTTTCAAAACTCAAGCCACATGTAGAAGCAGATGGTCAAAAAGGAGAAATGTGTATTTGTATATAAATACCTTTAAATAAGAAGAAATTCTAATAACTGCATAATTAGATATGATACTTAAATATCATTATACAATAGTTGATTTTTTTTAACTTCCAAGCCTGTTAATCTTCAATAACTCAGGTTGCAGATGTGATATATTTAAAAATAATAACATTTACTGAGTACTTACAATGGAAAAGACACTCTTCTAAGTGCTTTACATATATTATATGCTACTGTTATCCCCATTTTACAGATAGAGCGACCAAGTAAAGTACAGAGAAGTAACTTGTCCAAGGTCACACAGTAAATAAATAAACAGCCAGAATTTAAACTCAGGCATTCTAGCTCTAGGGAACCAGCTCTTATCCTCTATGCTATTCCGAATTTCTAAAGAATCTGAGATGGCTAACCAACTGTTTATATTTCCTTAAAGTTTAACAATCAACTTAATTAGCACAATATTCTCAATACAAACCCAACCTACATTATTCTCATATTTCCTCTTTCACGTAGGAAGGCATGAGGCACTTAGTATCATTAACCAAGGTTAAAGAAAGTAGTTTAAAAATGTTTCTCAAAGAACGAATGTCATTCTCTTCTTAAAACCAAAATGAATATGCAACTACTATTTGTCAATTTTAAAAACTAAAATAAATTGTTTTTGAGACAAGGTCTCGCTCTATAACCCAGGCTGGAGTGCAGTGGCCTAGTCATGGCTCACAGCAGCCTTGACTTCCCAGGCTCAAGTGATCCTCCCACCTCAGCTCCACAAGTAGCTGGGACCACAGGCATGCGCTACCACACTCAGCTAATTTTTTATTCTTTTTAGAGACAGGGTCTCACTATGTTGCCCAGGCTGGTCTCAAACTCCTTGGCTCAAGTATTCCTCTCATGCTGCCTCCCAAAGTGCTGGAAATACAGGCATGAGCCACCATGCCAAGCCAAAATAATTTTATTTAAAAAGAGCAAAATTAAATCTATGTTAATGATGGTTAACAAAGTTCCAACAATCCAGGCTCCCATTTTCTTGGCAAATAGATAGTTTCTAGAATATGAACTGAAGCTTATTCAGTCTTGTAGCTCTCATGTCTAGTACTAAGCAACTAACAGGTCACAAACTGCTACATAAAAAATGTTAGGGGTAATGTACAGATATGGGGGAGGAGATAAACAGAGAAGTACCACTGCAGAATGAGAAAGTTCACACAAAACTTCCAGCACTATTAGGTTTTCTCATCTATAAAAGGGTCTAAGAACAGTCACTTAATGTTTTGAAAATTAATGACTGCAAAGAAAATATACCACAGAAATTATTTTGTTTTTTAATAAGGATTATTTCACTAAACCCGATACAGAAACAACCTTAAGAATTTTATTAACTAATTTTGTTAATTTATTTTATTAACACCATATATCTATGCTCAGTAAGTGCAATTCTGAAGTTCCATAGGACTAATTCATTAAAATTATTAATGAGAACTACACATATGTGACAAAATGATTTTGATATAGTACAAAGGCAATTAATTCAAAGGAGAACAGGTAGTCTTTTCAACAAATGGTGGCAGAGCAACTGGACATACCTGTGGGAAAAGTAGACTTCTACCACACTACCCACCATATTCAAAATAAACTAGAAAAGGATCAAAGACCTAAATTAAAACATATAACTAAAAAACTTCTAGAAGAAAACTTAAGGGAAAATTTCTGTCACTTTGGATCAGGCTAGGATTTCTTAGATACAACACCAAAACACAACTCATAAAAGAAAAAAAAAACTGACAAACTGGACTTTGCTAAGATGAAAACCTCTACTCTTTGTTAAGAGAATGAAAAGACCACAGAATGGGAAAATATTTGGAAATCAATATCTAATAAAGGACTTGCATTTGGAATATAAAGAATTCTCAAAATTCAATAATAAGAAAACAACTCAACTTGAACAATTTCAAAATTTTGAAAAGACAACTCATCAGAGAATATATATGGATGGCAAATAAGCATATGAAAATATGCTTAGCAACATGTGTCATTAGGGAAATACAAGTTAAAATCACAATTAGATACCCCTACACTCCAATTAGAATAGCCAATTTTTTCCACTTAATCTGACAACACTAAGTGCTGACAAGTATTCAGAGCAGCTGGAATTCTCATACAGCAACCTCACTCGTAAGTGTTTACCCAATATAAGTGAAAAGTTAGGTCCAAACCGAAATTTTCACACAAATGTGTATAATGGCTTTATTCATAATCACCAAACACTGGTAACAACCCAAATCCAAATGTCCTTCAACTTATTAATGAACAAATAAACTGTGGTACATTCACATAACAGAATAGTGCACAGCAATAAAAAAGAAAGAACTAATAATACATACAATATCATGAATAAAGACCAAATAAAATCAAATTAATATTGTTTGTAGATATGAAGTTGCTGAATGACCATGTCTTTTTTGAAAATCCTTATTGACTGACCTCCCTTAAGAGATTCTATAAGTATTCACTTATCCCAACATAATTGCTCTACACATGATAAACACAATAAATGTTTTATGATTGTGCCAGGTCTAGAGTTACTCTTCTCCATCTGTAAAATAAAGTACAAAATCATATACAAATTATTTTACATATGTTCTGTCATTCTTGTATATGTCTCTATAATCAACATATGGTTTTCTGTATATGCCCATGTAAGTTTGAAATGGAATTGTTTCCAACAGCATTCATTTATCACAGCATCCAGTCCAGGTGAACAATCAGGAATGCAAAATATTTTTTATCATATCAGACCTAATGGTTTATCTATTTCCCTTAATTTTGAATTTTGACTATTCTCAATTAGTACAATTTCTTTAACACATACACCAAACCCCTCTCATGATGCTGTATTTAAGAAAACTAAAAGTCATTTGAAACCTAACATTCAGTCCACATTTCCCCTCATATGACATTTTCTCCTTTGCTTTCTGAAGTTTTGTCCACTCTGATCCTTTAAGTAGAGTAATAAATCCCTATACCTCAACTCTCATCAAGCTTATGATTTTAGGATAATTCATGTTCCATTTTCACTTATGCCTTAATGACTAATCAAC
>NW_016804640.1:0-3370 GCF_001698545.2 Rhinopithecus bieti
TCTACATTTTAGTATTAATAATGTTGATAAACAATGGACTTTCAAAAGACATTTGTTACATTAATCAAGACCTGGGCCTTTTATTGATGAAAGACTTTTTCTGCTTTATTTTCTCACTCATTATTTGTCTGTCTAGAGTTTCTATTTATTCATAATTTAATCTCGATAGGTTGCATGTGTCTAGGAATTTACCCATTTTTGTGTTCTCAAATTTGTTGGGCTATACTTATTTATAATACACTTTTATGAATTTTTTTGTATTTCTGTGATACTAGTTGTAATGTCTCCCTTTTCATCTCTGATTTTATTTCCATATTTTCTCTTTTCTTTAGTCTAGCTAATGATTTTTGTTTAGTTTTCAAATAACCAATTCTTCACTTCATTGATATTTTGAATGTTTTAGTCTGTATTTTATTTATTTCTAGTATTAGCTTCATTGTTTTTTTCTTCTACCAATTTTAGGCTGAGCTTGTTCACTGCTGAATTCTACCAAACATTTAAGTAACAACTAATATCAATCATCCTCAAACTAATCCAGAATATGGAAAAAGAGAAAAAAAAACTTTCAAATTCATTTCACATAACAGCATTACCCTGATTTCAAAACCAAACAAGAATACAACAACAAAATCTGTAGGTTTCTTGAACATAGATGGAAAAATTCTCAACAATATACAAGCAAACCAAATTCAACAGCACATTAAAAACATCAACTATTGTGATCAAGTGAGATTAATCCCAGGGATGCAAGGAGAGTTCGCCATATACAAATTAATATATTTGATACAGCACATTCACAAAACAAACAAGATCATATGATCATCTTAATAGACACAGAAAAAGCATTTGATAAGATTTAACAAGTCTTCATGATAAAAAAAAAAAAACTCTCAACAAATTAGACATAGACTGTATGTACCGCAGTACAATAAACGCCACATATTACAAACCCAAAGCTAACACACAAATTAGTGAATTGGGAAAACTAAAACTTTTATCTAAGATTAGGAATAGGACATAGATGGCCACTTTTACCACTTCCACATAGTACTGGAAGACCTAGCCAGACCAATTAGACAAAAGAGAAAATGAAAGGCATCAAATTGGAAAGGAGGAAGCCAAATTGTATCTATTTGCAGATGGCATTATCTTATATATAGAAAACTCTAAAGACTACACAAAAATCTATTAAAATAAATAAATACGGTAAAGTCATGGTATAAAATTCAACATACAAAATCAGTCGTGTATCTACATGCTAATAGCAAGCTATCTCAAAAGATATCAGAAAGCAATTCCATTTAAAATATCTATAAAAATAAAATATCTAGAAATAACCTTAACAAATAAAAACTGTAAGAGAGTAATAAAGAAAACAGAGACACAAAAAAATGGGAAGATAACCCATGTTAATAGATTAAAAGAATTAATTTTCTCAAATGGCCATACTACCCAATGCAATCTACAGATTTAATGCAATACCAATGAAAACACAAATGACATTCCTCACAGGAATACAAAAACAAATCCTAAAATTCATATGGAACCACAAAATACCTTGAATAGCCAAAGGAATCCTGAGCAAAAAAAAAAAAAAAAAAAAATTGGAGCCAACACCCTACCTAACTTCAAAGTATACTACAAGACTATAGGAACCAACAAAGCATGGTATTGGTATTAAAACAGACACAAGGAACAATGGAACAGAACACAGAGCCCAGAAATAAATTCACACATCTATTGTCAAGTGATTTTCAATAAAAGTTTCAACAACACACACTGGGAAAATTTCTTCAATAAACGGTGTTGAGAAATTTGGATACACAGCTGCAGGAGAATGAGACTAGAATCCTGCCTCTTACCATATACAAAAATCAACTCAAAATAGATTAAAAACATGCATATAAAACTCAAAAGTATTAAAATACTAGAAGAGAACATAGTGGAAATGCTTTGTGACACTGGGAGGGGCAAGGAGTGTTTAAATAAGACCTCAAAAGCACAGGCAACAAAAACAAAAAGAAACAAAATGAATTAGACCAAAATGAAAAGCTTTTTTATAACAAAGGAAACAATTAACAAAATGAAAAGATGATGTTCAAATTGTGAGAAAATATTTCCAAGCTATACAACTGACAAGGGGTTAATATCTAGAATATATAAAAATTTAAACAACTCACCATGAACCAAATAATGTCAAAATGGTCAAAATACTTTAATAGTCATGTCACAAAAATGGGCATATAAATGGCCAACTGGTATATAAAAATGCTTAATATCACTAATTATCAAGGAAACACTAATCAAAACCACATTGAGATACTACCTCATGCCAGTTGGAATAACTGTTAACAAAAAAAAAAAAAAAAAAAAAAAACTTGGTGAGTTTGTTGAGAAAAGTGAACACACTCTTGGCATGATTATAAATTAGTACAGCTACTATGGAAAACAGCACATAGATTCCTCAAAAAATACAAATAATACTGCCATATAAATACCTACGTGTTAGATAGATACCATAGGATCTTTCAATCCCACTACTGGGTATATATGCAAAGAAAATGACATCAGTATGTTACAAAGACATCTGTACTTCCTTAATTACTGCTGCACTAGTTAGAGAAGACAAGACATGGAATAAACTCAAGTGTCCAACAATTAATGAATGAATAAAGAAAATGTAGTATATATACACAAGTAAATACTATTTATCCATAAAAAGGATTAAAATCTTGCCACTTATGAAACAAGGATGGACCTAGAGGACATTATGTTAAATAAAATGTTAGACACTGAAAGACAAATACCACATGATCTCACTAATATGTGAAATTAAGAAACAAAAGAGTTGATATCGTAGAAATGGGGAGTGGAACAGTAGTTACTAGAGACTGGGAAAGGGTGGGGAAAGGGAGGCTGGAGAGAGTGTGGTTAAAAGGTACAATGTGACAATTAGATTGGAGGAATGAATTCTGATATTTTATTGCACAGTAGAGTGAGTGTGGTTAATTGTAAAGTACTGTATATTAGCAGATAGATGGAAGAGAAGCTTTTGAATGCTCAGCACAAAGATATAAATATATAACATGATGCATATAAATATAATTTGATCATTATACAACATATATATGTATTTATACATCAAATTGTACTTCATAGTTATATACAATTATAATGTATAAATTTTAAAAAATAAAAGTAAATGAATATTTGTAGTTTGATGAAAAACTATTATATAGATTAGGACAAATTCTGCTTAATTATTAAAGGCCTCTAATATTCATTAAATTATTTAATTATTTAATTATTTAATTATTTAATTTTTAATTTAATATTATATGTAATAATTTTAATAATAAATTATTAAACT
>NW_016804640.1:5568-13349 GCF_001698545.2 Rhinopithecus bieti
TATGTCATATCTTTAACAAAAATTCAGTTAAAACGCAGGCAGGACGCAAATGCTAAGATTCATGTATTACCCTTCACTGTTTGTTATGCAGAGGTCGTCTCAATTAAATTATTATTGATGCTACTGTTTGTCTGTCTTCTGGAGTTCCCCTTCTGCCCCGTAATTCCCTGCTCTGTTGCTCCTCTAGCCTCTTGAACCTCATCGTACAGATACTGCCTTGACTACTAACTCCCAATTTTAAAATATGCCCATTCCTTATGATTTAAAATACAATTTAATAATAAAATGTGACATTTTCTTCACATGTATGTAAGAATTTTAAGTTTCAGGGCATCTTGCAAGTTCTTATGATTCTAAAAGGATATCTACCCAGAAATCTAGAAGCAAGCTAAATACTATGCCAAATGAGGTAACAATAGACAGGATCCAAGTTAATAGACCTCTAGAACCTGCTTTCGTTCTTATATACACACATGTATATATACAGACAAACATACAAAGATACACTATATATACAGACACAAGTTGCTTAACAACAGGGATACCTTCTGAAAACGCATCAATAGGCAATTTTCTTGTGCAAACATCATAGAATGTATTTACACAAGCCTACATGACATAACCTACCACACACATAGGCTATACAGTACAGCCTATTGCTCCTCAGCTACAAACCTGTACAACATGTTACTGTACTGAATACTGTAGACAATGGTAACACAACAGGATTTGTCTGGCTAAACATATCTAAACATAAAAAAGTACAGGAAAATACATTATAAAATATAAAAAATGGTATACCAGTATTGGACATTTACTATGAATGGAGTTTTCAGGATTAAAAGTTTGTCTGTGGGTGAATGAGTAAGTGGTGTGTAAATGTGGCAGCCTACAACATTACTGTACACTACTGTGGACTTTATAAACAGTGACATTTATTTTAAAGTTTATCTTTCTTTAACAATAAATGAGACAGCTAACTGTAGCAGCTTATTTAGTTACAATAAGGTAATTTGTTATTGAAGAAAGATAATTTTTATCTTTATTTTTATTTTTTCTGTAATAATCTTTAATTTTTTGACTCGAGACACAAACATATTGCACAGCTGCACAAAAATATTTTGTCTTTATGTTCATATTTTATAAACATTTTTCTATTTTTAAGTTTTTAATTTTACTTATTTATTTTGCTTTTTAAACTTTTTTTTTAAAAACTAAGACATGAAAATATACATTAGCCTAGATCCAAACTGAGTCAGGATTATTAAGATGTCACTAAATAATAGGAATTGTTCAGGTTTCATGGGACTACCATGGTATACTCAGTCTGTAGTTGACTAAAATGTTGTTACGCAGCACACGGCTCTATAAGGATAACATAAAGCAAAAGTCTACAATTCTCCCATAAAATCCAAAGCATATGTACAGCTATGAAAACATATGTTTTTAACATTTATGATATTTTTAGAGTAGGTAGCCAGGCAGTCATGAGAAGGCCAGGAGAGGATCCCTCCCTCGAGGAATGTCTGACGACCATCAGGTGATGGTCAGTCGGTCATTAAACTGTCTCTAAAATAATAAATGATCACAGCTTGTGCCAGGGAAAGGCAGTCTGCCGTTAGATAGGAAGCACCTGAAGCTTGTTATCAGCAGATTCTTGATAAGATCTCAGGACTTGGGTGAGCAGGCTCAAGCATGCACACTAAGAGGCAAAATGGTCAATTTTAACCAGCATATGCCCTTCCTCTGGGAACAGTCCACTGGTAAGGGAAAAGCATTTCAGGTGAGCATGTGTACAACTTCAGTAAATACCCTGCACCTGAGGCCCCTCATGCTGGCAGGCCACCATGCATGTGAGCAACCTACTTTAAGGAAAGAATCTGGGGAGAAGAAATGCAAACTCTGGAACTATGCCAATGTATAAAACCCCAAGTCAGGAAGGAGTTGGACAGGATACTTGGATCTCTCAAGTAACTCACTCATTTGGCCCTCTTCCAAGGGCACTTTACTTTCTTTTGTTCTTGTTCTAAATCTTTTACATAAACTCACTCCTGCCCTAAAACTTGCCTTAGTCTCTCTCTCTGCCTTATATCTACGTTTGCCTCTTGGCCAAAATATTTCCTCCAAGGAGTCAAGAACCAAGTTGCTGCAGACCTGTATGTATTCACTGCTGGTAACATACTTCGGTGCTGTGACTTGGATATGTTCCCTAGTGGTAAGAAACCTCTGTTCCTTGCTTTTTGATATGGTTGGCTCTGTGTCCCCACCCTAATCTCATTTTGTAGCTCCCATAATTCCCATGTGTTATAGGAAGGACTCAGTAGGAGATGGTTGAATCATGGGAGCGGGTCTTTCCCATGCTGTTCTTGCGATAGTGAATGGGTCTCACGACATCTGATGGTTTTAAAAACGTGAGTTTCTTTGCACATGCTCTCTTTTTGCCTGCTGCCATCCACATAAGCTGTGACTTGCTCCTCCTCGCCTTCTACCATGATTGTGAGGCCTCCCCAGCCATGTGGAACTGTAAGACCAATAAACCTCTTTCTTTTGTAAATTGCCCAGTCTCAGGTATGTCTTTATCAGCAGCATCCAAATGGACTAATACACCTTCTTTGGCTAGAGGTGTGGTTTCCTTCTCCCCCTTCACTCTCCTTACTAACCAGCCCCCAGAATGATTCCTTCTGGCCACAATGTCTCTGCTCACCCTGGTGGGTGGCTTGTGGGGGTGGGAAGGACTTTGTAGTCCACACCAAGAAGACCTGAGACACTAATGGCCCTCCTGGAAAGGAGGCTCACAATAGTGGTAGGGCTAAATCCTAAAACTGTGTAATGTCTAGGGTTTTCTCTGTTTTTTCAATTAAAACCAAATATCTCCCAAAAACCTGCACTACCTATCCTCCTGCTTTTTCTGTGTATATTCTGAAATGGTATTGCACACCCACCATGCTGTCCATCTTGGGAGCAAGTCTGCCTTTTCTTTGCTTTCACTTTGCATGCCATGTGACTTCCTTCTCTCCCTTAAACACACAATTCTTTTGTGTTATTCATGTGCCTGCAGCTCATGCTGTGTTTGCCTCATAGCCTAGACATAGGCTCCCTTGCGGATGTCCTCTGAGATTTATTCTTGTCCTACATCCTATACAGGTAGGATGTCCTATACATCCTAGCAGCTTGGATGACCTCCAACCCTTTGCCTGTCTGTTGGCTCATTGCCATTACAAATAGTGATTGGCTCTGCCAGCTCCTTGTGACTTACCTTATAGTTTTCATACCTGTTACAATCCAGTGCCAAGTTTTTTGGTGACTTTCGAAGTGGTTTGCCCACCTGCAAAAGACCTCACTCTATGGCCCTTTAAGGTGTCCACCTACTTGCTTTTTGTTTGAGTTAGTACCCTTTGTGCAGAGGGAAAACTCTTCCTTTGCCATTTGCAAGCCCTATCCCAGGCCTCAAGTCCTCCAAATGTTTCTTCTTCATGTCAAGGGGGAAAAAAAAAACACTGCCCTCTCAAATTCAGGGGCTGCTGTTTTTTGTAGACTTATGAAGCCTTTCCATGAGTATCCATCTCACTTCCTCCCACTTCCTTCTGTAGCAAATGGACTGTGTGTTTAAGCATCTGTTCTGCATGTTACCCCAGGAGGATGAGGAACCCGAAACACATTTTTTCAGCCATTCCACTAATCATCTCCATGCCCTTCTTAATATGCATCAGGATCTTCAAGGCTATATAGTCAAAGGGAGGCAAGTCAAGTGCCCTTGCAGCAGTAGGATGAAAAGCAGGCTTTTGGTCTACTTAACAAAATATAAGAGTGGGAATCTGATAAAATAGATAATCATTTTGTTGCTTGAATACTCCAAACTAGAGTCACTATAGGTCATGGAGACAAGGATATAGGCTAGCCCAAGGTCACAGGCACAGGAGACTAAAGTACCCACAGGACAGAGATGAAGGTTGGTTCATCTCTTCAACAAGAAGGCTGGTTCCAATGGATTACCATTAGAACAGAGATGAAGCAAGGTTAAGAGTACTCCAGTAAGATTTGTTCCTTCTAGAACCCCAAGGATAAATGGAGGCCTCTCGTCCATTCAGCTATCTCCTGTGTCCTCAAGTGGGTAATTTTCCTTCATAAGATGAGATGAGATCAAGATTAAGGATACCTGGTGAGACCAGTTCATTCCAGAACCCCAAAGATGAATGAAGGATGCCCTGTTCAGGAAAGAGTAATAGGGAAATAAAAGAGCAGCCCTTATTTTTCCTTTATCACCTCTGTTCTCTCTTCAGAAATGGGTAACTGGGTCTCCATACCGCAGGACCTGCCCCTCTAATGCATTCTCATGAACTGGGAGAAAATTGAAGTCAGCCTTAGAGTACAGTGTCCTTAGGCAGAAAGTCATCAAATTAGCCTCCTCAGTCATTTATAACTGAGAAGAGCACAAGGAGGACAGGGCTAAGGAGAAGGAGAAATGGAGTGACAAGAGACAAGCTCAACAACTGGCAACTTTACAAGCCCGCCAGGCCCCTTCATGTTGCTCTCAGAATACCCTCCGAGGTAACTGCCATGGGTCCTGGAAGCCAGGCAACTGGAAGGCAAGCTGCCCCAATGGGATAAATGAGAAAAAGTCCCTCATGGCTTGCTCCCTCTTCCACAAGCTCGGGTGCTGGAAATGGGACTCCCCTGGTTGCTAAAGGGCCCCTGGAAAAGAATCCCCACCCCTGACGGCATTGAACTGAAGGGACTCTTTCCTCTGGCTGGCTTCCAAATGAGACATCATCACCAAGAAGACAAAGCCAAGGGCAACTCTGGAGGCAAGGAATAAAATTATACATTTTCCTTTTGGGTTCAAGAGTTGCCTACTATGTGTGAATCTCCTTTTCTGAGCAACTTTTCTCCAAATCTTGTCAGGTAATGGGGGTAAATGGCAGAGCCTCTATCCAAAAGAAAAGATTCATACCCTTTTACATTACTTAAGGGACTAATTACCATTCTCCCACCAGTTCCTGGTAATGCCTAAATAACCCACATACCTTTGAGGCAAATATATATTTTCCAAGATGGGTGCCTGATTAATACTTTCCCAACCTCTGAATTCATCTTTTCATCTGATAGCCCTATTTCTTCCAGAAATGCTACCTAAATCCTTAGCCAATAACTTTAACGTGGACAGCCCCACATGAGGAACTTATAAAATAGCCCACACTTATTCAGAAAAGCCTTAGCAAGAAATCTGAGCAATATATTGAGGAGGGATAGCTTCTAGAGTGTGTTGATAATCTCTTTATCTGCTCCCGATTCAAAGGACTCACACAGTAACATGTGGCATAAACTATAACGTCCTAACAGAAGGAAAAAGACTTTTACTTAATTCAAACGTTATAAAACAAAAGAGAAATTTTTGGTGAGAAATGTTAAAAAGAGATTTTATAAAGAAAACGATCTTGTATGGTAAATTCTTTTCCTAAGATAAAATGACCGGTTGTTTAAAAAAAGAGATGTTTAGGACAAGTCAAAAAGTCCCAGCATGTCATAGATGGACTATGTAAGGTATAAAAAAATTGTGAAAGGGAATTTATGAAAGAAATGTACAATTTAAAAAGTTATCAGGTCTTCTAAATGCTTTAAGGTCATAAACTACTACCATGACTCTTAATAATTGTATAACTTGCCTAATTTAAAGGCATTACATTTTAGGTAAGGCCTGGGGACATACAGAGTTAGCCATGCCCCCTAGCAATGCTGAAAATAAAGTCAGACTTTTGTTGCATTTTGATATATTTACTTGTCTTAAAACCCAGCAAACCTTCTATATTTGTGGACAATAATTTCAACAATGCTTCCTGACTAACTGGACTAGAACTTGTATCATAGGCTATGTATTCCCAGACAACTTCATAGCCCCTGGCAATTTTTCTCTTCAAGTACCAATCTAGAGGCATTACATCTTGCCAAGGGTGAAGAGGGTTATCCAATTAGTTCTCCTTCTCATGAGATTCAGAATTATAGCTGGGATAGGGAACCAGAATTACTGGAATCACAAAAGCCTCAATGACCTATAGCCAACTCTCAAAGGAAATGGCCAACAACATTGGTGTCATGACTATAAACTCAACAACTGTTCAAAAACAAATTGACTCTTTAGCAGCCTTAGTCCTCCACAGTCAATGAGGACTAAACATATTAATGGCAGCACAGGGAGAAATTTGTTTAGTCTCTGATGAAAAAATGTTGCTTTGGGGTAAGTCAGTTGGGAAAAGTACAAGACAATATCAGACAACTAAATAAAGCCTCCAGTTTATGGGAACAAGCCTCCCAGGGTTGATTAAATGGTGTTCCTGGGTTTTTTACTTTATAGACCCCCTTTTAAGTATCCTACTTTGTTCCTTTTTGGTCCATGTCTTCTAAATCTAATAACCTGATGTGTCTGTTTTAACCTTCAGGCCACCATGCTCCAGATGATTCTCAGTGGGGAATATTGTCTTCTCAATATTCCCTTCTACAGAGAAATATTCTCTTCTACAGATAATCTTTAGACTGTTCATCAGTGGTAGATGACAGAGGCAAACCCCTGACCCTGTCTCCCTTGAACCTGAATAGATATTGCTTTCACCAACCCATAAAGACATGCTGCCCTGACAGCTAGCAAGAGCCCAAGACACACAGAACAACCACTACAACCCATCTGTCTGTATGAAGCAGTTACAGAAGTCTGACTTTTGTCCGTATTTCAAAAAAAATTGGGTGTTAGACTCTGGAAGGGTGAAATGTTATAGCAGGTATCTGGGCAGACATGAGCAGGGCAGGAGACCCCCCAGTAAATGTCACACAGTGATCAGATGATGGTCAGGCAGTTGTTAAAACTGTCTCTCTAAAATAATAATTGATCACAGCAGCATCAGGGAAAGGCAGTCTCCCAACAGATATAAAATACCTGCAGCTAGTGATCAGCAGCTTCCCGATAAGATGTCAGCAGTTGGGTGAGCAGGCCCAGGCATGTGCACTAAAAGGCAAAATGGCAAAGTTTAACTGGCATATGACCTTCCTCTAGGAACACTTGACTGGTAAGGGAAAAACACCTCAAGTGGGCGTGTGCACGCATTCAGTAAACACACTGTGCATGCAATCCTCTCATGGGCCGGCAGGACACCATGTGTGTGGACAGACTTTTCCATGTAAAGAATCAGGGGAGAAGAAATGCATACCCTAGAACAATGCCCATGCATAAAATCTCAAGTCAAAAGTCAGGCAGGGCACTTGAATCTCTCAAGGAACCCACCTGGCCCTCTTCCAATTGTTCTTTGCTTCATTTCATTCCTGCTCTAAAACTTTTAAATAAACTTTCATGCTTGCTCTAAAACTTGCCTCACTCTCTCACTCTGCCTTAAATCCACTTCTGCCCCTTGGCTGAATTCTTTCCTCTGAGAAGGCAAGAATTGAACTGTTGCAGACCTGTACAGATTTGCCACTGGTAACAATAATGTTAAGTGTTTTTGTTATTTAATAATAACGAATTATGAGATCATAAAAATGTAAGTCACTTTCATCTAAAACTCTAAGATTTATTTGATTTTGGGCTTTTGACCCCAGAAATGTGAGAAAATCAGTGTATGGTGTTGAAGTCACCACGTCTGTGATATTTTGTTATGTCAGCCCTAGAAAATGAATACTAGTTATGTAAAAAATTCAGTGTGGTGAGGCCAGGAATAATTTTTTCCCTTATATATACTTGCCAACAGAAACAGCCTGTTTTTAATAAAATAAATGACAAAATCACAAGAGATGTCAAA
>NW_016804640.1:13435-16744 GCF_001698545.2 Rhinopithecus bieti
AAGGGGATTGTTTTTTAGTTTTATTTTAATTGACAAATAATAATTGAATACATTTATGGGAAACAATATAATAGTTTTATTCATGCATACATTGTGCAGCAATCTAATAAGGCTTATCAATGTATTTATCACCTCAAATACTGTTTCTTTGTCATGAGATGCTTGAATGCCCCTTTTAAGTTGTTTTGAAGTATACAATACATTATTATTAACTATAGTCATGTGTATTAGATCACCAAAACCTATTCCTTCTTTCTAACTGAATCATTATACCCTTTAACCCACATCTCTCCTTTCCCTGTCTGCCTCCTCACAACCCCCTGCTACAGCCTTAGATAACCACATTCTACTCTCTACTTCTATGAGCTAAACATTTTAGATTCTACTACCTTTGCTAGCCAGGCCTCCTTTTCTCTCCCTGCAATAACCTGTTTTCCCATAGTCTAAGCCCCCCATTATATCTGTATCCTCAAGATTGTATATAAACTTCTGAACCTCATTGAAAACATATTAAATACCGCAAACTTACTAGTTAAGGTAATCATCTGTGGTTTCCCTAGTTTGCATGTTAATTTGTATGACTTTTCTCCAACTAATCTGCCCTTTGTTAGTTAATATATCAGTGAACTTTCAGAGGGCAAAGGGAAAGCTTTCCTTTGTCATCATCATCACCACCTTTCAGGGCTAACATGATTAATGAAAGCAAGAGAAAAAATACAGGGTAGCCTTTTTAGGATACAGAAAGAGTAGAAGTGAGATTAGTCTTGATGAATAGATGTGGCCTAGATGAGTAGAAAATAGTGAGAAAGGCATTTGAAAATGGAGAGAAGGGTGAATAAAACTTTTAAGTGTTGTAAATGGTTTTATTTTCCTAGCTAAGTTATCTTTGTTGTTAGAAAAAACTTCAGTCAAAAGTGGATGGAACAGAGTTTAAACACCAAGAAAATTATAGGCCATTTACCAAACTTGATGTGGTGAAGTGAAAATGATTATCTCTTTGCATAAATTATATCACTGAGAAAATTCTGGCAGTGGGGGAGGTATGATTCAGCCAACACCTTCTTGCATTTAGCATTCAAGCTTCCTTAATTATTGATGGGCTTAAGGCAGCTTAAATGATAATAGCCCTTCCCCAAACTTCAACCACCTTTGTAAAGCTCATCAGAGACCACCAGGCTAGGAGGAGGAGAGAAGCCTGAAATCTGCTAAGGTGTAGACATAAAGAATTGCCCATCATGATTCTGGAGATCACAAGATATGCAGCTTCTGCAATTACTCCTGGATAAAACTTCACTATTGTAGAACCTAACAATGGCCTTTTGAGATACCTTTCCAGGTTTTCTGCATGTCTGACACAAATGGCTCCACCTACACCCACCAACCTCTCCTGTGGCTCCACTCAAAAGTGACTCAGCATAAAAGGAAATCTTCAACTCCCTATGATTTCATCTCCAACCCAACCAATCAGCAGCAAGCTCCCATTGCCTAGCCATCCCCACCCCTTCCCCAAACTGCTTTAGAAAAACCCTTAAATACAAGCCCTCAATGAGATTGATCTGAGTAATAACTTCATCTCCCAAGTGGCGTGGCCAGTCTCACATCAATTAAACTCTTTCTTTACTGCAATGCCATGAATTGATGTTTGTGCAGCAGTCAGAAAGAACCCATCGGGCAGTTACAAAACAGAAAAGAAAACTGGGGTCAGGAATCGTGTCAATAAGAAGGGTTTGCTCAGAATCAGTTAGTCTGAGGGTCTATTTGACATTACAGCTGACAGTGACTTGACAAAGAAGCAAAACGTGTAAAAGTAATTTGTATTTGGCTGTAGTGAGGACTTCTCTGAAGATCTTCACTGAGTAGAAAGGGGCAATTATGAGCCAGGTGCCTTGCAGCAGCAAAGTGCAGAGCATGTAATAGCACTACCATTTGATCAGCTTCACTGGGTATACTGATGATATGTGATGCAAATGTGAAAGCAAAAAGTAACAAACGAGTACTAGATTTAATGAAATATAAGAAGCGCTAGAAAAAGAATGATATGGGCTTGTGATATAAGCAATATCTGGGTCAAGAGACATCAGTGATCACTTTTGTTTGTTTAATTTGAATCAATTATTTCACCGCAGGAAACCTCATGCTTTTTTTGTTACACCACACAGGGCCAAAAACATCTGAAAAAAGGTTAATCCATTCAAAATGTTGAGACATTCACATAATCTATACATAAATGACAGTCCCTTAAATGTGAAGACTTATGCATTAAGATTAAGACTTAACACTGTTGAAAGACTTCTGCAGTAGTTGCTAAAGCTTTGGATTTTTTTTTTTTTTTCAAATAGTGGGCAAGGTAAAGGGAGGTAAGCACTCATCCAACCAATACTTAATGTAACATTAAAATATTTGCTTATTCATTGTTTTGTAAATAAAATTTAAAATCTCAAAATTCCCAAACTTCTTATGCAAAATACATAGTTATTGTAACACCTTCTTCAAGATAATAGGTGTTAATAATATTATGTATCAACCAGAACAGATGGAAGGAGAAAGCCTTCAGGCATTTACAAAGGACTGCCATCACAGATCATTCATAAGCAAATTCTTTGCTGGCCTCCTGTAAACAATGACATGCGAATTGTAACTTTGGGTCTACAATCTAAGTCTAGCTCCTACAAGTAAAGTCTGTTAGATTGCACAGTGATAACGTCATTACAAGCTTACCTTCTAAAGTGCAGAACAAAGTCCAGACTCATTCCTCCACCTACCCAGAGACATCTCCGTAATTGACTCTTGTTCCTTTACTCCTTTTTTCTCTTCAGACATTCGCCTTATCTTATGTAAAATCTAAATTTACTGGGCACTAACTGAAGTCTCACAAGAATGTATCTATTTGCCTAACTGCTTATCTGCCCTTCTTCCTACATGTCTTCCTCCAGGCCTTTAAGGAGATGGATAAATGTAAAACCTCTTGAAACCTGCTTCAGAAAAACAATCACAGATGTGTCTGCAACATGTGTTTTTTTCCAGAAGCGCCCTAAAGCTAGCTCAGTGAACAGAATTGAGACATACTTCAGTTACTCATTTCAGTTATCAGTTTTAATGTGGCAATATTTTAAATACAACACACTTACTGGTTTTATGAAGACTGCTGAGAATATTTTGTTATAATGTTACTGTTTTTCATTTATTTCATAAGAGTCAATAAATTTGTGAGTGATTTGTATTAAACATTAAGACCAACAGTCTATAATAAATATATTATTTATTTAACGTGACCTATTTTTAAAGGTAAAGCATCTTTTATCATGTTTA
>NW_016804640.1:21144-33705 GCF_001698545.2 Rhinopithecus bieti
CGGATCTCAGCTCACTGCAAGCTCCGCCTCCCGGGTTTACGCCATTCTCCTGCCTCAGCCTCTGGAGTAGCTGGGACTACAGGAGTCCGCCACCTCGCCCGGTTAGTTTTTTTTTTGTATTTTTAGTAGAGACAGGGTTTCACCATATTAGCCAGGATGGTCTCGATCTCCTGACCTCGTGATCCGCCCGTCTCGGCCTCCCAAAGTGCTGGGATTACAGGCTTGAGCCACCGCGCCCGGCCTCTATGGATATTTTTAATGAAAAAATAAAAACTGTGTTCTTCACTATCAAATTTTGGTGAAGATACATGAGAATAAACAGTATTTCTCACTGAAGTAATATTTCCAGATTAGTGGTGAAGTCTGTTGATTTAATTTATAAATTTTTAGACTTCTTGTGTTAGGCTATTCTTGCATTGCTATAAAGAAACACCTGAGGCCGAGTAATTTATAAAGAAAAACATGTTTAATCGGCTTATGTTTCTACAGGTTGTATAGGAAGCCTAGCTCCGGCATCAGCTTCTGTGGAGGTCTCAGAAAACTTAAAATCATGGTGGAACGTAAAGCAGAAGCAGGCACTCGACATGGCAAAAGCAGGAGCAAGAGCGCGAGAAAGAGTTGGGGGAGAGAAGTGCTACACACTTTTAAATGACCAGATCTGTGAACTCAGAGCAAGAGCTCTCTTATCACCAACGGGATGGCTCAAGCCATTCATGAAGATCTGCCCCCATGATCCAAACACTTCCCACTAGACCCCATCTCCGGCACTGAGGATTACATCTCAACATGACATCTGAGTGAGTACAAATATCCTAACGATATCACTTCTGTACCAAGTAATTGAAACGTATTTGGAAAATAGAAAATACAAGAAGAAACAAAAGCAGAAGAACGGGATTCCTCCTAATCTAATGTAATTGAATGGCTTTATTGCAATTTCCATGTATGGTTTATTTGAACACTTAGGCCACATACAGTTTTCTTGGTTTGTTTTTCACTGAATGCTATCACCAAATCCAAAATAGAGCCACGGATGGAAAAGTGAGAGAGGTAATAGCGGTGAAGTGAAGTAATCATACCCTCTCCGGTGACCTATAATATATTGTCATTCAAAGCAGCACAGGTAGTACAATCCTCCAAGCCTTGGTGTGACTCTTATATAACTATTGCTATTTTCTTTTCTTTTTTTTTTTTTGTTACCTATTTTATTCGATCCTAACCATTTTATAGGATAAAGTTAAATCTGATTATATGTTTATTCTTGTTATTTAGAATTATTTAGGTCTATGAATGTAGAAAAGAACGCAAGTGTTGAAATATTGTTGTATGCAATAGACCTAAAGAAATCATAATATTATATAAGGTCTTGAATAAAATGTCTATATTATGTTTCGTTCTCAGAGCTGGATTAAATGATCTAAAAAGCAAAACTATTACTTTCAGGGCTGAAGTTTAATGCATCTGTTCTTTTAATATTATTTGTAGATCTTGAGTTTTAGGGAATAATTAAGGAATGCAACATAAGGCATGCAGTCTGTTGCAGTGGGGACTTAAGGCAGAACAGATGAAGTGCAGAGTCTCAGAAAGCAAAGTCAACTCTCTAGCAGTAATGTGTTGTACGGTATTTATGAAGGACAAGACATGTAGTCAAAAGTCTGGAGCATGTATTTGTCGATGGAAAAATGAGAATGTTGCTATATTATTATATATATATATAACAAAATATAGTAATTTTGATAACTTTAGAGTAAATTATGTATATAAACACATAATGACTATGTTTGAATTTTTTCCTATGGTTATTATTTCTGGATCTCACATAAGGTTATGAAAGTTTCACTACACATTGTATATGGATTTTAATTTTCCATTGCTATAAAATTATTTCAGGGCTCACTACATATTCAACAGGGAGGTATACAAAAAATCTAGCATTTTTTTGTCTTTTGATGAAAAAATGCTAAAATAAAACAACCAGCATGTTATGTTACGGTCATAGATTTTTTTTAATGATCCTTGTAAACAGGGAAAATTTAAATTTTGTCCCCACTTATTGACTTGTTCAAAAGCTAATTCGAGAGTTTAAACAGTTCTCAAAAAATCTATTATTTTTCTTAATCCAGTCCGTCATTGAGGACATTTGGTTGGTCCAAGTCTTTGCTATTGTGAATACTTTCTTGCCAATATGCCTAGTGATTTCATTGACGTTCTATCTCTTTTCTCGATTGGTAAATTTTTCCCCTTTCTAATTATTGTAAAATTAAATGTGAGTGGCATTTCAGGAAGTAGATAATAAAACTGTATTCTCTTTCTGCTAAATTGTTGGATTACTTTACTTAATTAATGTATTCATGGTGGCTCTAAAAAGACCTATGACCATTTGTTTCTACCAAAATTAAATGCCAAAATATCAGTATATTCTATATTTATATCCCTATTCACATTAACTATAATCATAGTCCTGCCAAACCTCATTAATTTGGAATTCTCTAATACAGAATTTGTAATACTTCAAACAGGTGGTAGATTGATACCGTTGAAAAGAGTGTACCAAGCAAATTAATAAAGAACAAAGGGAAATACCACATACAGAGAAGACATAATTTTAAAATATATTAGAAACATTAATTTTACATATCAAAATATAATCCTAGTATAAGCAGAGAATAACAGGTTGAAATTTTATATACTCATTACAACTAATCTCCAAATGCATATTCAATTAATATACCTACTAGGCTAGGGCATGAATTTAACAAATTTTTTTTTTTTTTTTTACTTTTCAAAACAGAATAGAAATAGAATTATTACTATCACCTAAAGCCAGTTAGTGAAACAAGAGCAAATTTGAATAAAAAAAAAAAAAAAACACTGCTTTTTTCTACACTGGAAAAGCATTATAAAGTTAGTGCTCTCATCTATGAGATAATCTCTCTGCACCAAAGATCAAATTACTGGGACATAGCACTTTCTAAATACTATTGGAAGGTAATATTACAATACTGATTTATTCAATTTAGCAAATATTTATTGAAGACTCAATGTGTACAAGGCACTGTCCTGATATATCATGCATAACAACACACGTGCACAGACTACCACCTTCTATAGCCATTCTTAAAGTTGTATTCCCAAGAAACAGTGTTTACCACCTAGTATTGCCCTTAGTTTCTACAGATAGAAAACAAATGTGAATCAAAAAGGCATGCTTTTGCCTTGAAGTAACCACTATGTAATAGCCTTTCCATATGTGCATAAGTCGATATGCCTAAAACTTATTATAATTTTTCTCACTGAATTGCAAAGAATAACTTTCTGAATATTGGAAACAAACTCAAGAGAAATAAAGTTTAAGACCTGTATGTCATATCACCTTTAAAATGGTTTTGTTTTAAAGAAACCAGAAAACCACTTTAAAGTGATATTAACACCTGCACCTGTGCCACCTAGAAATATAAGCAGAGACTTAGACAAACGTTGTTTTCATTATTATTCTTATCAAAGAAGGATTAGAAGCAGGTATGATCATTTCAACTTTTATGCTAATACAATCTTTCTGTTCTGGAATAAATTCTAGCTACAGTGTCAGTATCAATAATAATCATACTTAACAGTGAGTGATCACTTACTATGTGACAGGTACGAAGCAGTCCATATAAAGTAACTCATTTCATCCTCTCAATAGCTCTATTATTATAATTTCACTGATGAGTAAACAGGCTGTGCAGAATGGTTATGTAAACTGTGCATACACATGTCCACTTATTATGTGTCAATTTAAAAATAGTAATAAAAATCAAAGCTGCTAAACGAACAGGATTTCAATCTAGGTAGTCTTTCTCTAGAAAGCCAGAGTCTTAACTACCAAACAAAACCAATTCTCTTTCTAGATCATCTTGTCTTAATTGTCTTTTTCTCTTGATTATTTAAAGATTAAATGCGAACTGATAATGATAAATCATATATTAAATTTTGCCAGGATCTGGATGACTATAACACCTGGCATATGCCAGATCCTTTCTGGCATCCCAGAATTTGGATGGTTGCCCAAGAGTCTGTTTGTGTTCAAATGTTCTTACATATATACTAGAAGTGACAGTTGAAAAAACTTATGGAAAGCAGCAAGACATCGAGACCCCTGGGTTCTGCCCTACCTCCCTGTAATCGTGTTTTAGCTCAGTTAGAAAGGAACTGGTAATGTATCCATACTGTATTTGGAGGTCAGCTACCCCCTGCAACTCTTGTACAATTTAATTCCTAAACTTTCTTCAGATACACTTATGTATTTTATGTACTGAAGATTATCTAGTCTTTTGCTGAGTGATCTCCTAAACAAAATTCACTAATCCATTAAAAAATATTTACTAAATGTGTACTCAAAATGAAAGGAATACACACAGTCTTTCACAATGGTTTTATGTCGTAAAATACGATGTCCCGTGTAGTTAAAATGAGAGAACAAAATAAAATCCATAAATTTACGAAGAACCAGCATACTTAGTTTTACAGCATTATGTACAAACACAGAAAGGAAACATCGCATGTTCTATTAGTCCATTCTCACTTTGCTATGAATAATTATCTGATACTATGTCATTTATAAAGAAAAGAGGTTTAATTGTCTCATGGTTCTACAGGCTATACAGGAAGGGTAATGTGTGGGGAAAAGAAGGAGAGATCAGCTTGTTACCATGTCTATATAGAAGGAAGTAGACATAAAAGACTCCATTTAGTTCTGTATTTAAGATGCTGTTAATCTGTGACCTTACCTTCAACTTTGTCCTTGCAAGAGACATGTGCAAAGGTGATTTAAGGTTAAAAGGATTTTGGGCTATGCAGAATGTGCTTTGTTAAACAAGTGCCTAAAGGCTGCTTGTGGTTAAAAGTCATCACCATTCTCTTAAATCTCAAGAAAGAGAAAAACATTTGTCTCCTGCCCCTCCCTGGGCAATGGAACATCTCCCGGTAAAACCCTTTGTGTGCTTTGTTTACTGAGTAAGGAGAAAACCGCCTTTAGGAATAAGGTGGGGCTTGCTGGAGCAATACTGCTAAAAGGTTTATGGAGATGTCGCATATATATCTCAAGGCACAGCATTTTCTGTTAAACTTATTTATATTACAAGGATTTTTTCATGTGTCTTACTGCTGATTTCCTCCCTACAATAATCCTATTGTCCAGCCACTCCCTTATGTTTAAGATGGTAAAGATAATTATCAATAAATACTAAGGGAACTCAGAGACCGGTGCCGGCGTGGGTCCTCTGTAAGCTGAGCGCCGGTCCCCTGGGCCCCGCTTTTCTTTCTCTACACTTTGTCTCTGTGTTTTATTCCTTTTCTCAAGTCTTTCGTTTCCACCTAACGAGAAACACCCACAAGTGTGGAGGGGCAGGCCACCCCTTCATAATGCTGGCATCTGGTCTGCTTCTGGGGAGACTTCAGGAAACTTATTTATGGTGGAAGGTGAAGTGGGAGCAGACATGTCACATGGCCAGAGCAGAAGCAAGAGTAAGAGGGGGAGATGCCACACACTTTTAAATAACCAGATCTCATGAAAACTCACTCACTGTCATGAAAAAGGTGCCCAGAAGATGGTACTAAACCATTCGTGAGAAATCTGACCGCATGATCCAATCACCTCCCAACAGGCCTCACCTCCAGCATTGGAGGATTAAATTTGAACATGAAGTTTGGGTGGGGACAACATCCAAACTATGTCATATGCGTTAAAGTTTATATTTAGTATTATTAGCTTGCATTATTAGCTATTATTCACCAGCAATAGAATTGGGTACTAACTTGAATATTTTTACTAATTTCTAATATAGTAGACATAGAAACAAGTATGAATTGACATTATATTATTCAAAGGCCACTCATTTTTCATTAGGAAATTATTACTCAAATGGCCAAGTAATGTAAAACTGAAAATATGTCTGAAATGATCTGGTGAAAAATGACCATTTCTATCCTCCAAAAATAAATTGGGGTATGTATGACTACGTAATTAGTGACATTATGCTCATTTACTTCACGTAAGATAATGAATGAGACAACTTAAGAATTTAGAAAACAATATAATTCATAATTTACTCTTCAACTAATGGAGTTTTTCAATAAAGAACACAGGATGAACTAAGTTGAGGTGGGCTGGTTGGAGTTCCACTCCACAGATCATGAAGAATGTGTACACATACTATGCATGGTAGATTGTCAGAAGGAATAAGCAGAAATACTCAATTGAATCTCTTCAAATCAACACTTATAAAGAAGGTTTGAAACTTTCTTATCGTGTAAACGGAAGTGAGTTTAGCACTAAGCATCACCTAATGAGCATAAAGAGAAGGGTAGAGGAGGAAAAATGAGTGATAGCATTTTACTGCCCACTGGAACAAAGTTTGACCTAATATTATGACATTGTTGAAGCCAGTTCCCTTCTCTTCCTTTTGAACAAAAACATTTAGTCCCAGATATTCCTAGAAAACTACTGGCAATTTCTTTAGCATGGAACAAACAAGATCAACTTTGGTGAGACCAAAGAGATTTTAATGGTGATTTTGAAATACAATATGAAAAAAAAATCCACAAAATAATAGAAAAATCTTATGATTTTAATGTAGTTAGAGAGTCAAGATACAGTACTCTTCAGGAGTCATCTCTGAATTCCAGTGGATCTGTATTGCAACAGCAATATGTAGTTTGTGGGACAAGATGGGGCACGGAGATTGTAGATCACACAGATCAATGTGTGAAAACCCGTAGTAAAAGTGGCAAGACAAAAGGAAGGCCCTGTTCTAGTTGGTTTTGTTAGAAGAGATTTAGGAAAGACATAGGAAAACATGAGTGAGCAGAAATAAAGTGTGAAACTACACTCTGCAATTGAACACATGAGGGCAGACGAAGTGAATCAATGCAAAAAGTTTGTGATTCAGCATTGTAGTTGTTTAACTGGATCATTCACAGGTACCTTGAAACTGTATAGGAATTAGAACTCACGTTCATCTTCACTCTGTGGCCACTGAATGGCAATATATAGTAGAAAGATTGAAATTAAATTCCCCTACTAATATATAAATAAAACGTATAAAACAAGATGCAGATGTTTATATTATAAAAACAGGATGCATACATTTATATTATACTTTATATGAGGATGTAATGTAAAGAATTGAAGCTGGCAAAGTTTATTTAACTGCTTGAACAGAGCCATTCTGTCTGTGAGTACCCAGTATGAACCAGCCCACATAAAGCTATCAAATACAGTTGTTTTCAGTCCCATAGAAAGACAAATTAAATATGGCCTTCAATACTCTACTACTCTTTTAATGTCAGAGAATTAAAAAGCAATTCACTTAATGGGCATTTTAGTTCCATAATCATTGAACAGGTGAGGTATATCAAAGCCAAGTGTTGCCTGTACAGGATGAATTCATGCATGATTCATATGCCTTGTGATATCATTTTATGAAACAAAAATAACTTAGATTATTTCCAAATAATCCCACCCTTTCTAGCAAGATGATGGCTGTGAAGATCATAGCCCATATTTATGTTAGGTATTGCTGGTGCTACAGGGAGCAATTTGAACATGAATTTTGGAGAACTACAGTTGTGGACATGGACCTCTCTGGTGGCTCCTTGAAAGATCATCAATAGAAACTGTCTCCGAGGAAGCCTACACATTGGACTCGCCAGACAATGACATTAAATTGTGTGTTAAAATATTCAAATATCTAAAGAAATTCATGAACAAAGCCTAAAAGAAACTAGATGAATGATGTCTCACCAAGTAGAAAATACAGAAAAAGAGATAAAATTTATAAAAAAGACCCAAATAAATTGTGATAAAATTCTATAACTGAAAAGTACTATAACTACAATTTACAAAATATACTACACTAGTTCAATAGTAATATAAACAAGTAGAATAGTGAATATAAATAAGTAGAATAATCAATAAACAACAATAATTTGAATGTAATTCAAATGATATCTAGTTTGAGAGCAGAAAGTAAAAAGTAATGAAAAAAATAAACAGAATCAAAGAAACCTGTTTGACAAAATCAAGCATATCAACATACACATAGTAGAAGTCCTAGAAGGAAGAAAGATGGGGCAAAGGACAGAAAGAATATTAGAAGAAATATTCACTAGACATTTTCAGAGATCTGAGTCCACACATACAAGAAATATAATGAACTCCAAGTAGGACAATCTCAAAGATATCCACAATGAAACATTTTATAATCAAAATGTCAAAAAGTAAAGAGAAAGGGGGTATCTTGACAGCATCAACAGAGGCAATATTTATCACATACAAGTATTCCTCAATAAGATTAACAGCAGATTTTACATCAGGAAAAACGGAGAACAAATGACAGTGGAATAACATGTGTAAAATACAGAAAGAAAATAAAACATCAAACAAGAAGTCTATATCTAGCCATACCATCCTTTAAGAATAGGCAAGTGGGATCACGTCAAACTAAAAGGCTCTTGCACAGCAAATGAAACAATCAAAATCGTGAAGATACAACCCACAGAATGAGATAAAATATTTGCAAACTATTCATTTGATTAGGAATTAATAACCAGAATATGTAAGATGCTCAAACAATTCAATAGGAAAAAATCTAACAATCTGATTTTAAAATAGGCAAAATAACTGAATTGACATTTCTCAAAAGAAAACATACAAAGGGAAGAGGGGTATGTGAAAAAGTGCTCAAAATCATTAATCATTTGAGAAATGTAAATCAAAACTACAATGAGACATGTAACCTCAGTTAAAATGGCTTTTATCCAAAAGACAGGCAATAACACTGCTGGTGAGGATGTGGAGAAAAGGGAGCCCTTGTACACTGTTGGTGGAAATGTAAATTAGTAAGTCGCTACGAAGAACAGTATGGCTGTCTCTAGATAAACTAGAAATAGAACTATCATATGATCCAGCAATCCTACTTCTAGGTATACACTCAAAAGACAGGAAATCAGTACATCAGAGACATATCTGTACTTCCATGCTTGTGGCATCACTGTTCACAATAGCCAAGATTTGAAATCCATGTAAGTATCCATCAACAGATGATTGGATAAAGAAAATGCAGTACTTATACATAATGGAACACTATTCAGTCATAAAAATAAATGAGATCCTGTCATTTGCAAACACATGGACGGAAGTGGAGGTAACTATGTTAAGTGAATTAAGCCAGGCATAGAAAAACAAACAGCACATGTTCACACTCATTTGTAGAAGCTATAACTTAAAACAGTTGATCTCATGAAGGTAGAGAGTAGAATGATGGCTACCATAGGCTGGCAAGGATAGTGGCAGGGCGAGGGGGTGAAGTTTGGATGGCTAATGGGCACAAAAATATAGTTTTATAGAGTTAATATCCAGTAATTAGTACTACAATGGGGTGACTACAGTAAATACCAACTCATTGTACATTTTAAAATAACTTAAAGAGTATATTTGGAATGTCGTTAACACACATTAATTGATAAATGCTTGAGAAGATTAATACTTCATTTATTCCAATGTAATTATTGGACTTTGTATGCCTTTATCAAAATCTCATATACCCTGTAAATATTCCACCTAATATGTTTGCATACAAATTTAAAATGTTAAATTAATAAGTCCTTGAAAGCACAGACAACACAAGCAAAATAGACAAATAGGATTATATCAGACTAAAAAGCTTCTACACAGAAAAGGAAACCATAGAGTGAAGACACAGTCTGCAAAGTGGGAGAAAATTTTTGCAAACTATTTGTCTGACAAGTGATTTATATCCAGAATACGCAGAGCCAAACAACCCAACAGAAAACAGCAACAAATAATCTGACTAAGACAATGGGTGTAATAAATTACATAATGAGTACAATGTCCACTGTTCACCTGATTGTTACACTAAAAGCCCAGACATCATCACTATACAATGCATCCTTGTTAACAAAACTGTCCTTGTACTCCTTAAATTTTTTAAAATAAAAAATTACAATTATTCTTTTAAAAATTGGCTAATAATCTGAATAGACATTTCTTAAAATAAGACATACAAATGACAAATCAGGTATATGAAGAAATGTTTAACATCGCTAATCATCAGGGAAATGCAAATGAAAACCACTGTAAGATATTAGATAGAATGGTTTTTATAAAAAAGGCTGAGAATAACAAATGTTGGTGAGGATTGGGAGAAAAGGGAACTCTAGTACACTGGTGGCCATTATGGAAAACAGTATAGGCATTCCTTAAAAAACGAAAACTAGAATTACCATATGATTCTGTAATCTCTCTACTGAGTACATATGCAAAAAAAGAAGTTATTATGTTGAAGAGATATCTGTAACCTGATGTTTATTGCGGCAGTATTTACTATAGTCAACATATGGAACCAACCAAAGTCTTCATCAATAGATGAATGAATAAAGAAAATGTGGTGTATATACCCAATAGAATGTTATTCAGCCTTTAACAAATGAAATCATGTTTCCTGGACAAGCCTGGAAGACATTAAATGAAATAAGCCAGGCAGTTTTTTCACCATCATTTTTTGCAGGAACTATCTTTTTCACATTATGTATTCTTGGCACCCTCATCCAGATCAGTTGATCTTTTACGTACAGGCTTATCTTTGAACATTCTATTCTGTTCCTTTGGTTTATATATATGCTTTTATGCCAGTAATGTAGTGTTTTAATTACTATCACTTTGTAATATATTTTGAAATCCAGAAGCATGACTCTTCCAGCTTTGTTGTTCATTCTAAAGATTGATTTAAATGTCTGATACCTTTTGTAGTCCCTCATAAATTTAAGATTTTTTTTCTGAGATTGTAACAAATGTCATTGTAATTTTGATAGGGATAATATTGAATCTGTAAATCACTTAAAGTACAAACATTAAAAAATATGAAGTCTTTCAATCTGTAAGTATACGATGTCTTTCATTTCTTCAGGGGGTTCTTTGATTTTTTTCATTAGGATTATATCTTTTTGGGGGGGTGTTGGCTGATTTTATTTTTTTATGTTTGTGGGTACATACTAGGTGTATGTATGTATGGGGTACATGAGATATTTTGCTACAGGCATGCAAATTAAAGTAAGCACATAATGGAGAATAGGGTGTCCATTCCCTCAAGCATTTATCCTTTGAGTTACAAACAATCCAATTACACTCGTTATGTTATTTAAAAATATACAATTAAGTTATTGTGTATAGTCACCCTGTTGTGTCATCAAATAGTAGGTCTTTTTTATTTTATTGTATTTTATTTTGAGAAGGAGTTTCACTCTTGCTGCCTGGGCTGGAATGCAATGGTACAATCTCGGCTCACCGCAACCTCTGCATCCTGGGTTCAAGCGGTTCTTCTGCCTCAGTCTCCCAAGTAGCTGGGATTACAGGCATGTGCCACCATGCCCGGCTAATTTTTTTTTTTTTTTAAATTTGTAATAGAGATGAGGTTTCTCCAAGTTCATCAGGCTGGTCTCGAACTCCCGACCTCAGGTGATCCACCCGCTTCAGCCTCTCAAAGTGCTGGGATTACAGGCGTTAGCCACCATGCCCAGCAAACAGTAGGCCTTATTCATTCTGCATAACTATTTTTTGTACTCATTAACCATCCTCACTTCCCACCCACCTTCCCACCACTCTTGGCAGCCTCTAATAACCATCCTTCTACTCTCTATGTCTATGAGTTCAAATATTTGGATTTTTAGAACCCACAAATAAGTGACAACATGCAATGTTTGTGCTTCTGTGCCTGGCTTATTTCACTTAACATAATGATCTCCAGTTCCATCCATGTGGTTGCAAATGACAATATCTCATTTTTTTAATGGCTGAATAGTACTTCATTGTGTATGAGTACCACATTTTCTTCAGCCACTTATTTGTTGATGGAAACTTAGGTTGCTTCCAAATCTTAGCTATTGTAAACACTGTTGTGACAAACATAGGAGTGCAGATATCTCTTCAATATACTGATTTCCTTTCTGTTCTGTATATACCATCAGTGGGATTGCTGGGTCATATAGTAGCTCAATTTTTAGTTTATTGAGGAACATCCAAATTATTCTTCATAGTGGCTGTAATAATTTACATTGCCACCAACAGCGTACAAAGATTCCCTTTTCTCCACATCCCCACCAGCATTTGTTATTGACTGTCTTTTGAATATGTCATTTTAACTAAGATGAGATAATATCTCATTGTAGCTTTGATTTGCATTTCTCTGATGATCAATGATATTCAGCACCTTTTCATACAACTGTTTTTTGTTTGTATGCCTTTTTTTTAAACAAATACTTTTTCAAATCTTTTGCTCATTTTTTGATCAAATTATAAATTCTGCTTATTAATCTCTTGTCAAATGAGTAGTTTGCAAATATTCTCTCCCATTCTGTGGGTTGTGTCCTTTGCTATGCAGGAGCTTTTTAACCTGAAATAATCTTATTTTCCTTCTTTTTCTTCTTCTTCTTTCTTCTTCTTCTTTTTTTTTTTTTTTTTTTTTTTTTTTTTTTTTTTTTTTTTTTTTTTTTTTTTTTTTTTTT
>NW_016804640.1:37225-40038 GCF_001698545.2 Rhinopithecus bieti
AAAAAAAAAAAAAAAAAAAAACTTCATTAAATGTTACTTGTTTCTTTTCTCTTGCTGCTTTTGGTATCTTTTCTTTACCTTGACCTTTGGAAATTTCATTATTAAATGGCATTTTGGGAGTAAATCTACTTGATGTTCTATAACTTTTTTGGGGGGATACTGATAACTTTTCCTAGGTTGGGGAAGTTCTCTCTTATTACCTCTTTAAATAAACTTGCTACTTCTATCTTTTCCCTACCTTCTCTTTAAGGCCAATAACTTTTAGATTTGCCTTTTTGAGGGTATTTTCTGGTTTCTGAAGGTGTGCTTCATTGTTTTCTATTCTTTTTCTATTTTGTCTTTTCTGACTGTGTATTTTCAAGTAGCTGTCTTCAAACTCACTATTACTATGTTCTGCTTGATCCCTTCTGCTATTAAAAGACTCTGGTGCATTCTCCAGTAGTAAAATTGCAATTTTATGTTCCAGAATTTCTTCTTGATTTTTTAAATTAGTTAATATCTTTGTTAAATGTATCTGATAAAATTCTGGATTCCTTCTCTGCATTATTTTCAATTTCTTTGTGTTTCATCAACACAGCTCTTATGAATTATCTGTCTGAATGGTTACATATCTCTGTTTACACAGAATTGGTCCCTGGTGCCTTATTTCGTTTATTTGTTGAGGTAGTGTTTCCGTGGATGATGCTGATGCTGGTAGATGTTGTTTGGTGTCTGGGCATTGAAGAGTTGGCTATTTATTGTAGTATTTATTGTCTGGGCTTAGTTATAGCTGTGCTTCATGGGAATATTTTCCAGATATTCTAAAGGACTTGGGTATTGTGATTTAATCAGTATCTACTTTAGGGGGCACCTCAAGCCCAGTAAAACTGTTTTCCTTTCAGATTCATAGAGGTACAGCCTTGATGGTCTTGGACAAGATCTGGGAGAATTCTCTGGTTTACCAGGCAGAGAGTTTTGTTCTTTTTCCTTATGTTCTCCCAAAAATATAGAGTCTCTGTCTTTTCTGAGCCACCTGAAGCTGGAGGTGAAATGACACAAGCACCATGGTTACCACCACCACTATGTGCTGGGTCACATTTGAAGCCAGCCCAGCAGTGGTCCTAGCCCAAGGCAAGCTCTAAAAATTCACTGGCTTAAGAACCCACTTTGTGCTCTGCCCCCTTGTGGTCATGCTGGTACCTAAGTTGCTAGGCAAAGTTCCCTTTACTTTTTCCTCTGCTTTCTTCAAGCAGAGGAAGGTTTGTCCTATGGCCATTATAGCTGGTAATGTGCTGAGTCTTATATGAAGTCAGAAAGCCTAAGGGGCTAACCCAAGGCCCTCAATGTACTACCTGTGTATTGCGTCTGGTTATTTAGGGATCAAAGGCTCTTCAGTTAGCAGATGTGAATACTGCCAGGGCTTGGTCCTTTTCATCAAGGCAATGGGTTTCCTTCTGGTTCACAGTGTGTCTAGAAATGTCTGGGAGCTAAGGCCTCAAATGTGGGCCTCACAACTCTGACCGATGCCCTATTTTGGTATGGCTGACGTGCCATCCAAGATGCAAGACAAAGTCCTCCCCACTCTTCCTTTACTCTTCCTTTTACTTTCCTAAATCAGAAGGAAGGAGTCTTATTTAGAGCTGCAAGTTGTGCTATGTGACCTGGGGAGGGTGATGCTAGCACTCCCATGGCTACCCCAGCTGGTGTCTGATTATGTCAAATTGAGAGGTGAAGCCAGCTGGACTTTCTGTGTCGACTGGGGACTTGGAGAATTTTTCTGTCTTACAAGAGGATTGTAAAACACATTAATCAGTGCTCTGTAGCTAGCAAGGAGATTGTAAAATGCACCAATAAGCACTCTGTAGAAACGCACCAATCAGCACCCTGTAGCTAGCAAGAGGATTGTAAAATGCACCAATCATCACTCTGTAGCTAGCAAGGGGATTGTAAAATGCACCAATCAGCACTCTGTAAAATGCACCAATCAGCAGGATCCTAAAAGTAGCCAATTGCAGGAAGGATTAAAAAAATGACACTCTGATAGGACAGAAATGGAACATGGGAGGGGACAAATAAGAGAATAAAAGCTGGCCACCCCAGTCAGCAGCGGCAACCCACTCAGGTCCTCTTCCACACTGTGGAAGCTTTGTTCTTTTGCTCTTCACAGTAAATCTTGCTGCTGCTCACTCTTTGGGTCTGTGCCATCTTTAAGAGCTGTAGCACTCATCATGAAGGTCTGTGACTCTGTTCTTGAAGTCAATGAGACCACAAACCCTCTGGAAGGAACCAACTCCAGACACAAAATGGCCTCTCCACCAACCCCAGTCCACTTTATCTCGGCTTAGTTCTGCACTAGATGTCACCTAAGAGTTGTAGTCATTATGCTCTAGACTGCCTTTCAAATTTACTTGGGGACACAGAGTGCTGTAGTTCTTTTGTGGTAAGGTTTCATGAACTCAAATTCAGACTGCTTAGATTGGGATTTCCCTCTGGCTAGGGCTGGTTTAAAAGTTCCCTCTCCATGGCCGGTGCGGTGGCTCAAGCCTGTAATCCCAGCACTTTGGGAGGCCGAGACGGGCGGATCACGAGGTCAGGAGATTGAGACCATTACTGGCTAACACGGTGAAACCCGTCTCTACTAAAAAATACAGAAAACTAGCCAGGCGACGTGGCGGGCGCCTGTAGTCCCAGCTACTCAGGAGGCTGAGGCAGGAGAAAGGTGTAAACCCGGGAGGCGGAGCTTGCAGTGAGCTGAGATCCGGCCACTGCACTCCAGCCTGGGCGGCAGAGCGAGACTCGGTCTGAAAAAAAAAAAAATTCATTTATATTTCTTT
>NW_016804640.1:41721-53477 GCF_001698545.2 Rhinopithecus bieti
AGCCTTGCCACGTGGCTTTGACTCTGGTCTCTGGTGGTCTTTTCGGGGAATAAAAGGTCTGGGCATAACAGGCTTTGGGGCTTATCTACCTTCTGTTTTGAGACTGCTTACCTTTGGATGGGTTTTTGTGGGGTTTTTTGTTGTGTGTTTGTTTTTCTTTTAACCATCTGGCCACTCTTCCACAGGGCTGCTGCAGTTTGCTGTGGGTCAGTCTGCTCTATATCTTAGTTGCCTATGTTTGTCCAGTACCTAGAGGTATCACTAGTGAATGCTGTGAAACAGCAAATATGGCCTTTTGCCATTGTCTCTGGAAGCTCTGTCCCGGGGGTACTGACCTGTTACCAGACTGAATGCACTTGTAGTAGGTGGGTAGAGACCCTGGTTGGGAAGTCTCACACAGTCAGGAGGAACAGGATAAAAAAAACCCTTAAAGATGCATTCTGGTTGCTTTTGTGGAGGGTAGCTGTGCTGTGTTGGGGATCCCTTTAGCCCCCAATAGGTTTGGCCTCACCAAGGCCAATAGGCTAGACTGGCTGAGATGCCCAAATAGCCAACATGGTGGTCTTCCCAGCCCCCCAGCACTCCACCCCAGGGAGAAATTAGCACTCCGTCAGCCTTAATACATGGACAGGGGTGGCCAGAAGCCCTGGGTGAGAAAACCCATACCACAAGAAGTGAACTGCAGTCCCTTTTAAAAAAGCAGTCTGGCCATGCCTTGACAAAATAGCCATGTCATGCTGATGAACCAACTGTGACCCTGTCAGCTTGGGTTCTTTAAAGGCCACAGGCTGAAATGGCTGAGTTGTCCAAACAATCAACCTGGAAGTCCTACCCTCTCCTTGAGTACTCTGTCCCAGGGAGAGATCAGAGTTCTGTCTATAGAATACATGTGAGTGGGGGTGACTGGAGGCCCTGGCTGGGATGTCCCGCCCAGTGATGTATATTTCTTTTATGCTCATTTGGTCTATATAGTGTTGTCCAAGTCTGTTTCCTTTTTAACTTTCTGTCTGGATATTCAATCAATTATTTCAAGTTTGGTATTAAAATCTCCTACAATTGCATTGCTATCTATTTCCCTTCAGATCTTTTAATGTTTGCTTTATACACGTAGATGCTCTGATACTGTGTAGAAATAAGTTTATAATTCTTGCATCTTCTTGATAAATTGGTATTTTATTATTAAATTACCTTCTTTGTATGTATCTTTGACACTTTTTGACTTAACATCTCTTTCATCTGATGGAAGTATAGCTATCCCTATTTTTTTGTTGTTCTCATCTGTATAGCATATCATTTTCTATCACTTCACTTTCAGCCCATGGGTGTCCTTGAATCCAAAGTGTATCTCTTCTAGGCAGCATATAGTTGGATCTTGTGTTTTTATCCATTCAACGACTCTGTCTTTTCATGGGGAGTTTAATCCATTTATGTTTATATTATTTTGATAGGTAAAGACTTATTATTGCACTTTTGTTGGGTTTTCTTTTCTGTCTTGCAATTATTCTGTTTCTCTTTCCTCTCTTACTGCTTTCTTTCCCTTTTACTAATTTCTTGTAGTAATATGCATTAATTCATTCCTCCTTTCTTTTGTGTATATTCTATATGTATTTTGTTTGTGATCACATGAAGCAACATAAAATATCTTTCAGTTGTCACCATCTAATATAAGCTAATAGCAAGTTAACGTCAATCACTTACAAAACTCTACACATTTACTTCTCTTTCTATACACTTTATGTTTTTGATGTCACAATTTGTATCTTTTATATTGTGTATCCACTAACACATTCCTGTATTTATTGTTATTCTTAAGACTTTTGTCTTTTAAATTAATTTTATACTAAAATGAAAAATGATTTACCCATTATCATTACATTATTATTACTACATTATTATGGTATTCTGTATTCACATATTTACCTTTACCAATGAGTTTCATACTTTCCTATGCTATCATATAATGTTCAGCATCCTTCATTTCAACTTGAATAACTCTTTTAGCATTTTTTGTAAGGCAGATCCAGTGGTGATGAACTCCTTCAGTTGTTTGTTCAGATATGTCTTTATCTCTCCTTCATTTTTGAGAGACAGTTTTGCCAGGTGTAGTATTCTTGATTGGCAGTTATTTTCTTTCAACACATTGAATATATCATCCTACTACCTTATGTCCTGAAAGGTTTATGATGAGAAATCTGCTGATTGGCTATTGATGGTTTCTTTGTATATGACAAGTAGTTTGTCTCTTACGGATTTCAAAATTCTCTCTCCTAGACTTTTCATAATGTGATTATAATGTGTCTTGGTGGAGAATGTGTTGTATACTTTAGGCTTTGCTAGTCTAGATGTCCAGTTCCCTCTTCAGATTTGGCAAATTTTTGGTCACTATTTCTTTAAATAGACTTTCCACTCTTTCTCATTCTCTTTTCCTTGTGGAATTTCCTTAATGTATATATTTGTTTGATGGTGTTATATAATTTCTGTAGACTTTCTCACTCTTTATTATTATTATTCTTTGAATATTCTGGAAGCTTCTCAAACCTTTTCTATGGGTATGTTTTCTCTGAACTGCTATGTATAGATTTCTAATTAGAAGGGATTTACAGACTGATTTTTTTTTTGGTAATTTGTAATCTCTTGCTCCCTCTGGTGCCTTCCTTTTGTACCATAGGCTGGAGACATGTTCCACTCCTCTTCCTTCTTGCCTTTGGAGAAACTACAATTACTGCACCATCTTTCAGTCTCACAGAGCCATGCTGAGTACAGCAAGCCTTTTCCTTATTTCTTAGCTGCCCCTACTAAACTCTGAAAGTTCTATTACTGTTCTAGTTGAAGAAAGACAGAACGTAACACATTGAGATTTGCACTGAAAGTCCAGGATGTTAGAGGCACACTTCACTCCTCTCTCCCTCCTGAGAAAGAAAGCCTCAGGTTCTGTGACTGCTTTCAATCTCACAAAGCTGTGTTACATTGTAAGCCAACTACCCCCATTTTTTTGGTTATAATTGCCACTGGGCATCCAAGCTGTGCCAGCTCTTTTATTACTATGTGCAGAGACAGAAACTGTCTTGAGCCGCACACCAAAAGGCTAGGAAATTGGAGACTTACTTCATGCTTTAATTTTCCCCAAGGAGGAAGTTGCTTACAGCGGCAGTCTCTCTCACTGCTGAGCTGTGCTGGCTTAAGAAGGGGCTAATACAGATACATTAATATTGTTTTTCTTATTCATTTCAATGCAGCTGTTCTGAGTTTTGTGCTCATTTGGAGTACTGCAACTTCCTAACTAAATTATGGTCTTCTCATAAAGGAGTTTTGGTCCACATATCATTGTTAAATCAGTGTTTCTGTGGGGAATGAGGACTGTGGCTACATATTCTACCATCTTGCTGACATTATTCCTTCTTAGTTAAGTTTTACCAAAATCTACATAAGGCAATGATCCATCAAGTTGGATTCTTAAATTTCTCACATCGCCTCTACTGATTAGTCTATTAGAATATATAACCTTGTAAAAATTAACATTCCATAAATTCACTTTAGTAAATGAGGAAAATATATCTCAATTTAATTTAATTTAATTTGAATTAGGGATATATTTGGAAATACAATCCAAATTCAATTAAAAAAGAGAGAAGAAACTTTATCAAGGAGAATAAATTCCAGAAATTATCAGCACATTTTAATCAGAAAACTATATAAGAGAACATGGAACATTTTGCTGGTATTTAAATACAGGCATTGTACATAGTTATCTCATCAAGCTTCCAGTTATTTGCAATGAATTAACAACCAAATGACAGAGATATAAATTTTTTAAAGAATATTTTTGTAGGATTTTTTCTAGTATAATTTTTATAATCATATTATCAAAGTAAAATCAATTAATTTATTGATTAAGACCCTTGAAAACCTTGTGTAATACTAGGGTTATTTTAGTGTTTACTTATTTAAAAGAGAGCATTACATCCTTTAAAGGCACAGGGAAGAAGAAAACATAAAGATATACATGTTAGAATGAGGAAATCAGTTGTAAAACGAAGCATAGCATGATTCTATTTAAGTGACAATCACTGGAGTTATTGATTATATTTTTTTTAAAAAAGAGATTTAATCCTTTTCCCATTTAGAAAAAAAAAAATGTGCAGCTTACTGTCAGCTGTCATTTAATTTTACATAAACGTGCTCTGAGGCTGAAGCAAATCTGACTTTCAATAGGAAAATAAAATATAAAAACTGCTCTTGGAGTTATTTCTAAAGAGATCTAACATCAGAATTGTCTGAATCATCAGAATCATCTATTTCAGACAAATTGCACTCATCAAATGAATCTTCAGTCAACAACTGTTTAAGAATGATGATAACATCATGCATAGGAATGTTACATTTCCTGGGATTTGACATTTTTGGCAATCAAGAATTACAATATAATGTAAATGGAAATACCACTACTAAAAACAGAATGCTATAAATAGAACAATGTCTTTTGTTTTCAAAGCTGATATACTAGAGCTATGTGAAAGTAAAAATAAAAGCAAGATATTTTATGTCAAAATTATTTCATCGTAGTTGCTGCAGTCACAAGTGCCACTGGCGTGTATTCTCAGGGAAAACGTGAAAAGGAAAAGGGTTAAATATGTTTAATGTTGTAGTATCACCTGTAAGTTGTAGCATTTGAGCATACACTTATCTGTATGTTGTAATCTAATGCAGTGTAGCTTATTTAGCGGTGAAATTCCCTACTGTTTAACTTTATAACAGTATTTCAATGTAAAGTGACTTAATTAAGCTCATGACATTTAAAAATACTTTAATTTTTCATGAAGTTTTAATCAATACCATACTTAAAGGCCAGCTATTGTTCTTTCTCATGGACTAGATTTATTATTTTGTAATTTTATAAAAATGCTTTATTTAAAATATGATGTTTCATTTCAAACCAGCAGGTTAAACTAATAATTTTCTACATATTTGGTAAGTATTTTAAAAAATAAAACTATATCCATATATATGTGTATATAGAAGGAGTCCTCATAAAAAATATTGTCTCGAAAGATTCTGAATAATACTGCATACAGTTGATCAGTTTGACATATTAACTAGTAAATAGTTATATAAAACCATCACAAGTCTAAAGATTTCATAACAGGATAGCCACATTACAGAAACTATAGTTTTATGTTACTTTAGGAACACATCAAATAAAATAATTTTATAATGGTAAATACTCCATATAAATCATCAATTGCAGTTCATTTTATTTTTAAATAAACTTCATTTATCATTGAAGATTTTTATTTTTATAAAAATTGCTTTTAGTTGAAATACTAATTGTACATATTTACCGGGTCTAGAGTGACATTTCAAGACATATACAAGGTGTAACTAGGATATGCATTACTTCAAACATTATAATTTGTTTGGGGAATATTTTAAAATCCTTTTGAGTATACTGTGTTTTTAAAGCTGACTTCCTTGGCATATAAAGTTTGTTTCTTGTGTTTTACTGATTAAAATACAAGTACATATCACGTATTTCATTTCAGCTTTCACATATTACCTCAAATATCCAAAACTACATGAAATAGAAAATACAATTTCTCTTTTTGGCTATCAAGGGTAAAGAGTAAGGATGATCACCAACCTCATCAAAAATGATAGCTCCCAGTTATGGTTTCTATTAAAACAAGAGCTTCTGATTACTTTCCAATACACAGTATTGTAGAAATCTCACTGGAGGGGCAGACTCCAATTTTTATAATTACAACATGGATCTCCTTATAGGTTAATGTTAATGAAGTTTTTATGTTATCACATTATTTCCCAAATTTTCAAATCAACACTATAAAGTCTCACAGATATTTAACTTATGGACCTTATCTGAAATGTTATATTTTCAGTATTTCCAGGATCAGGTTTTTCCAGTAGTTCATATTAACTCAGCTATTTGCTTTTTAGCCCTTCAAATTTAGTTAAATAGAAGTGAAACCCAAGGTTTGCCGACTCTAAATATTAGTACACACTTCTTTTTACAAACTTCATTCCCAGTGCCTACATTAGAGTCTGTCTTTTCCCTAATACTGTTACCATTTCAGCCCACAATGTTTTCGCTCTACTAAATTGTAAAACATCTATGTGTCCTGCTTTTTTCAAGTTTCCTTATATCACCTGTTTTTCCTGACTTCTGACCATCCTGGGTAATCTACTCTAGGTAGATCTTCAATTTCAATTTCCCTCATTTAGAGGATAACTATAACTAGACCTAAAACTGAAAATGTAATATGACTAGCAGAAAGTCCAATATATCATTATCACCTATACCAGCAGTCCCCAACGTTTTTGGCACCAGGGACTGGTTTCATGGAAGACAATTTTCCATGGATGGGGATGTTGGAGGGGATGTTTTAGGGATGAAACTGTTCCACATGAGATCATCAGGCATTAACTGGATTCTCATAAGGAGCGCACAACTAGGATCCCTTGCATGCGCAGTTCACAATAGGGTTGCTGCTCCTATGAGAATCTAATGCTGCTGCTGATCTGACAGGCGGCAGAGTTCAGAAAGTAACGCTCACTTCCCCACCACTCACCTCCTGCTGTGTAGCCTGGTTCCTATCAGACCGCGGACCATAACTGGTCCATGGCCTGGGGGTTGCGGACCCCTGACCAATACCCTGTCCTCACCCCTGTATCAGGAAACTTCTAGTAAAGAAGCTAAAGATTGTATTCGTTGATTCTGTTAGCCATATTAAACGCTATTCGTTCATATTGTGATTGTGATCAACTGATCTGGTAAGACTTTTAACATTTGAACTGTTGATGACAAATTCTTCTATTTCAAATATTTAAAACCTAAATATCAGACTTTTCATTGAATCCTGTCACATCACTTTTTTATCATAACATTCTAGGCTAGAAATAATATGAATAGTAACTGCCTCTCAATGCATGAGAATGTTTTACACTTTACGGAACAGTGGCACACATGTTATTTCATTCTATCACCAACACTGCAAAGTAAGTTATGATGACTACCTCCTTTTAAGTTAATAAGTTAATAAATGGAAGATTTTATATTCTCAGTTCTTCTCACTTCAAATCCAGTATGTTCCTTCCATACCATGAAGCCTGTCCAGATAATTGCAGTCATTACACACACACACATATGCCCATGCTGAGTATCCTCCCGATTTTGTGGTTGCCACAAAATTGATTTACTTATGAATGTCTGTCTTATGTTAAAACAGTGAGGCGATTTTAAGTGTGCAAACTTAATCGCACACTTTAAATAGGTGAATTCTATGGCATGCTGATTATAGCTCGATACAGGTATTTAGAAAAAGCACATTGCCAGTGTTCTTGACAAACTGATTGGGTTTCTGAATCTAATATGTATTTAGAAAACAACTATTAGTTTGGATGTTATCATTGTTTTATTTCACCTGAAAAGTAATTAAAACAGCACTTGATTTTTTAAAGCATAATTTGAACTCTTGTTAGCCTTGGCTTCTGTAGATTAGAATTACTCATGGACAATGACACATTTTTGGGTTTAAATGGGCATTAGTACTTCTTTAGCACTTAGTCTATAAAATAATGCTTCTGTAATCACGATAGTTAAGGTTATTATTGGAGATGAGGAAATTTCCATTTGAAGGATTATAGCCCAAGACTTGTTTTAACATATTTACTGTTTTAAATTATATTCACTGAACTGCATAGGCATACCTACTATTACAAATAGGAAGTTAAATGTTTCCCTCCAAACTGATAACTGTTTCTTTTTTTTTAGTTTTGAATAGACTTGGCTTTAAGAATAAGGTTAATTATTTAGCTATCTGTTGTCACAAAGAATAGCTTACATATTTAAATGACATTATTACATTTAGCATCCATTCTTCAGGATTTAAATGGACAATATTAGGTGATTCCATCTAATTACTGAAACCATTCAATACCTTCTGGTTATTAGCTTATTATGTTACATCTTTGAAGATAAAGACATGCTGAAATTATTTTAAGACTTTCCTTTATAATTTTGCACCAAAATATTTGTATGGCTTAGCACATATAGCCAAGTATATATTCAAATCATCAGGTATATAGTGAAACATTTTATTGAGCACAAATTTTATAATATCTCTGGGTGTTTCTGCAGCACATTTCTATACAGGATTATGATTGTTCTCATACCAAGCAAAGTGAAATCAGTCTCTAAATCTTTACCACAGAAATTAAACACAGCATTGGGTCTTTATTATTTAATCAACAACATATAATACTAACACTTCATATACTTATGCGCCCCCATCAACTAAATTCCCATCCATCTATTCATTCTCTATCCCAAATTACCTTGTTCTATTTTCTTCATAAACTAGTCACTATGGAAATTATCTTGTTCACTTATTTGTTTATTTGTAGGTCTATTTTCCCTCACTTCGGCATATAACCTCCGCATGAGCTGAGATTCTACCTGTCTTTTTCACCTCTTAATCTCATTGTCTATATAGTGTTTCAAAATCAGTTGGAGACCATTTGAAAAAAAAAGAAAGAAAAAATTGTGGGCTATGCACTAGGTATAGTGAATTAGAGTCTCTGGAGGTATGGTCCAGGGATCTGTGCTTTTTGAAAATTTCACCAAGTGATACTAATATAACAACTCCTCTGAATAGTTCTGGTTGTTGTTTAAAGGCCACTGGTCTAGGGCACATGCCAGTTGTAAATTCTGATTCTACTAGCTCATCAAAAAGCAATAATCCTGCATTTCATAATGTTGTAATCCAAACAAATGCCTTTACTGAATTTATGATTCAAATGTGACCTTTAATTTTGATAAAAGAGGATTAAGAAAAACATTTGTATGAGAAACATTTGTCTCTTTTATGAGATTAACTAAATAACTTTTCCTTTGAATAACATAATGGTCATTACTTTAATGAGTCAGCAAACCAATTCTTCTTTATCTTAATGGTAAGAAGAATTTGTCTCTCCCAATGAACTTGTATGCTTTCATTTCTTAAACAATTATATGATGCAACATATTTTCCTTCTGCTTTAGCATATGACAATATCAAAATAAGTTTAATTATTCAACTATAGAAACTAGTTGATGCTAAGTGCCAGGTAATTCACTCTTATTTTCCATTATTTATTTGCTTGTTTCCAGAGCTGTCTTTTATAAATGTAAATCTGATTGCAATACTTCTTCAGCATATATTAATATTTTCAGCTACCACAAATCCTATTTGAAAAAAGTGGACTATAAAATGATACAGAACTTTTTATGTAAAAACATTGAACTTATGTCTTCTCATATCTATTTGGATGCGTACAAGTGCATATTAGCTCATTAATAGAGAGAAAGAGAGAGAGAGAGCTCTTTTCAGACAGCTTTGCACATTGAGTGCTTATTTTGTTAAATAAGTGACTACATGTATAAACTAGTGATCAATTGCAATTTATACCTAAGGAAGGGGGGAAGAAAGAGTAGACAATTTGTGAATTTTGTCTCTTTATGTGCTTTATTTTCCAATGACACTTTAAGTAACATTTTATACTTTATTTAGAACTGTGTGAATGTGAAAGCTTTTGCAGAAACTAGTTCTTTGTTATGAAACAGAAGAACATGTAATTTTCTTGGTAAACACTTTCTTTACCAAGAACCACAGATATTCACATTAAACTGTTATTCTTGGAAACAGAAATGCAAACAGAATTTCAAATTATTGCTTGACTAACTGTTATTTTTTTATTTTTGGTAGTAGCAAGAGTTTGTTCCTTACCCTGTGTGTTCACCTGCCCCCTCAAGCCAAATAGCAGATTTTGTATTCTATTTTTCAGGATGTTATTGTGGGTTATTTATTTTTGAATTCCAGTGAACATATATTGTTAAGTGTGAAAAGAATAGCTTCACTGAAATAATCAACACTTTTCATATGGACATAAACATGACAAATAAATCAATAAATCCATTAGGGATAAATACACTCATGAGAAAAATATCTCTATATCAATTGATTTTTCTGAGAAAATAAATGACAAACACTTCTGTTTCACAGGGGATGGATAAACTGTAGCAAAATCATAAACATAAAGGATAAGGATGAACACATAAAATGTATAGGGAAAAATATAGGGAAAACTATGTTTCTGAAGCATTTAAGCATTTTAAAATTAGAAACATTTTTACTGCTGTCATGATCCTATTTCATGCACTGATTTCTTGTCTAAATCAAATCAGTGAGCCACAAAATTTTCCACAACACTGGGGCCAAATGTTTCTTTATACAGTTAAATTATTTTCCCAGTAGCAGACTTTGTGAAACAATGATGGTTTTCTATCTACTTGTCAAATAAAGTTGGGGATTTTCTAAAATGATTTTATATTCTTTAAGTTTTGACAAAGTGGCAGGAAGATGTTAATCTTGGTATTTAAATCACCAAAAGAGTGGTTTGCGAGAATATTTTTGCTGTAGTAAGGTAAAAAGTTTAATGCAAAAAGGGATCATTTAATCTAGAAATTTAACAAGATTGATGGAAACTATGTTCAATGTTCTAAAACTATAAAATTCATAAAAATTGATTAAAAATTTATTTATACACTACAGTTTAACCCTTGAAGCTCACAGAAGTATAATACATGGCAAACAGCAGAATATATTTCAGAGATAAATGAGTTGTCAGATTATAAAATATGTACCCTGAGAGTTGATACAGGTTTAAAATAAACAAGAGTTTGCTTAAATTAGTACACAACCATCTCTAAGAGTTAGGTTACTGAAATCTGATCATGGTACGTCTTTCTGATGCCTTTTTGAAAGGTGATAATGAATCGCATGTTCCTACTAACTTAAGCACAAAATTGAAATGACAGCATTCATCACCAACAACATGCCACAATGTATCTTTCCTGATATATTGCCAAATTCCATTTAATCCCACCTCCCAAATATTTTCAAATCCTTGAACTTCTATACTTATTTCATCACCTATTTCATACACTTCACCTTCACATTGCCAACAAAATGACGTTTAGAAGTATGAGTCTAGTCACTCCATTGCCCTTTGTTAAAATGCTTCCCCTTTCCTTTGGGAAAATACTGAAAATAAATACTGTCTTCTACAAACCCCTGATTAATCTCACCTAATTTGCTTGAATTCATGTGATAACTCTCCTTCTTTTACTCTCTCTAGCTATACTTGGGTTAATTCTAAATCGACTTTTGCTATGGAAAGTTCCAATGTATTCCTTTTGTCTTGGCATAATTACTGAGAGCAGCTCTCTTTCAGTCTAAAAAGTGTTCATGTTTGGAAGATAAATGATATGGTCACTCTCAGTATACTTGTCTCAATTCCATGAACCTGCCGTGCTCTATCAGGTTCTTATGGCTCCCTCTGTCTAGAATGTTTGTTTCTATAATCCTCATTGAGCTACCCTACTCATAGCAGGCAATCTCTATATATTTATCAACTAACTGGCCACTGCAGATACCTGACATATGCCTATATACAGACTAAAACATTGTCCAAAGATTATGTAAACTACCACCTCTCTTTTGAAGCCTGTTTCTCAAATCTTCTAAAGTAGAAAAAATAGCTCCTTCCTCTCAAATACATACATTTTGTACCTCTTATTATATTCTGTTTTTGTACTAATCTTCCCTTAAGATCATAAATTCCTTGAAGAAAGGGACCATGACTCACTTAGCCTGTTCTCTGAAATGCATCTAGTACATTACTTATCTAACACACTACTTTGA
>NW_016804640.1:54856-71333 GCF_001698545.2 Rhinopithecus bieti
AAAAAAAAAGAAAAAGAAAAAAGCTGTAGGGATTTTGATAGCGATTGTATTGACCATGGAGATTGCTTTGGGGAGTATTGCTATCTGAAAAATATTAAGTCTTCCAATCCAGGAACACAAGATATCTTTTCATTAATCTACCTCTGCTTGAATTTCTTTTAGAAATGCATTTTTTATTATAATAACAATAAAGCCCCATTTTTCTCCCCTTCTTAGCTCCAGATAATCACTATTATATTTTCTGCCTGTATTAATTTGACTTCTCTAGGTATGCCATGTAAATGGAATCATACAAAATTTTCCTTTTTTGTATGTTTTATTTAACTTATCATAATTTCTTCAAAATTCATCCATGTTGTAACATGTATTAGAATTTCAGTTTTGAAAATAACCAGAGTGATTTTAAAAAATAATTTCAACTTTTATTTTAGATTCAGGGAGTAAATGTGCAGGTCTGTTTCATGGGAACACTACGTGATGCTGAGTTTTGGGGTATGGATGATCCCATCACCCAGACAGTGAGCACAACACCCACTAGGCAGTCTCTCAGCTTTTACTCCCCTCCCTCCCTTCCCCTCCAGAAGCCCCAGTGTCCATTTCTCCCATATTTATGTTTGTATGTACTCAATGTTTCGCTCCCACTTAGAAGTGAGAACATGCGGTATTTAATTTTCTGTTTCTGCATTAATTCACTTAGAATAACAACTTCCAGCAGCATCTATGTTGCTGCAAAGGACATGATTTCCATTCTTTTAAGGTTGAATAGTGTTTCACTGTGTGTATATATAAATTCTTGTTTATTCATTAATCAGTTGATGGATATTTGGGTTATTTCTACCTGTTGACTATTGTGAATAACGCTGTTGCACAAATATCTACTTGTCCCTGCTTTCACTTCTTTGGGCATATACCCAGAATTATAATTGCTAGATCATGCCATCATTCTGTGTTAATTTTCTGAGAAACTGCCACATTGTTTTCCACAAAATACATTGCGTTGTATACATTGTAAACTCACCAGAAATGTACAAGGGTTCCAATTTCCCCACATTCCAATCAATATTTGTCACTTTCTATTTTTTGTTTGCTTGTTATGTTTTGTTTTGTTACAGTATCCATCAGAATGAGCATAAGGTAATATCTCATCGAAGTTTCTGTCACCTATAATGTTATGATGTATGATGTTAGCTGCCCATTTTCATAAATATCCTTTGCCAGGCTGAGGAAGATCCCCTCTAATCCTTAGTTCATTGTTTTAATCATGAAAGGGTGCTAAATTTTGACAAATGCCTTTTTTTAACTTCTATTTTAAGTTCAGGGGTATAAGTGCAGGTTTGTTACATAGGTAAACATGTGTCATGGGGTTTATTGTACAGACTATTTCATCACCCAGGTATTAAGCCTAGTACTTATGAGCTATTTTCTTGATCCTCTCCCTCTTCCCACCCTCCACCCTCCAAAACGCCTCATCTTGTGTTGTTCTCCTCTATGTGTCCATGTGTTCACATGCCAAATGCTGTTTCTGCGTAGAGATTGTAATGTTCTTTTTTCTCATTATATTAATATGGCTTATTACATTGATTACTTTTTTAACGTTGACCCAACTTTACCAGAATAAATTCTACTTGGTGGTGGTGTAAAATCCTTTTACTATGATGCTAGATTTGGTTTGCTAGTACAGACTCTCCCTTACTTAAAATGGTTTGACTTAACGCCTTTTCAACTTTATGATGGTACAACAGTGATACATATTCAGTGGAAACTATACTTCAAGTACCCATAAAACTATTTTATTTGTCACTTTTAGTACATTATTCAATAAATTACATGAGATATTCTTCACTTTATTATGAAATAGGCTTAATGTGAGATGATTTTGCCCAACTTTAGGCGAATGTAAACGTTCTGAGCACATTTAAGGTGGATTAGGCTAAGCTATGATTTTCAGCAGGTGAATTATTTGCATTTTCAACTAATGATATTTTCAGCTTATGATGAGTTGTTCATGACATAACTCCATTTTTTTAAGGAACATTTGTATTTTTTTCAGTGATTTTGTATCTATTTTCATGAGGGATGATTTATATGTTTTCTTTTATTGTGAAGTCTTTGTCTGTTAACACAATAATGCCAATAATGCTGACTTTCTAGGACCAGCTGCGAAGTCTTCCCCGCTCTTCCATTTTTTGGAACAGTTTGAGAATGATTGATGTTTATTATTTTAAATGTTTGATAGAATTTACCAGTGAAGCAAAATGGTCCTGGCTTTTATTGTTGAAAGGGTTTATTTTATTTCACTTTAATTTACTTTAAGTTCTGGGATACACGTGCAGAACGTGCAGGTTTGTTACATAGGTATATGTGTGCCATGGTGGATTGCTGCACCTATTGACCTGCCCTCTAAGTTCCCTCCCCTTGCCCCAACCCCACAACACGCCCTGGTGTGTGTTATTCCCTTCAGGTGGGAGGTTTCTGATTAATAATTAATCTTTAATTGTCATAAGCCATTTCAGATTTTCTATTTTGTCTAGACGCAGTGTGTTATTTTGTGTGCTTTTAAAATTTGTCCATCTCATCTAAGATACCTAATTTGTTGGTAAACAATTGTTTATAATCAACTCTTATAATTCTTTTATATCTGTAAGATCAGTAGTAGTGTCCCCTAATTCATTTCCTTTTTTTTCTCTTTTTTTTTTTGGCACAATCTCTGCTCACTGCAACCTCCACCTCCAGGGTTCAAACAATTCTCGTGCCTCAGCCTCCTGAGTGGAGAAGCTGGGATTACAGGCATGTGCCACCAAACCCAGATACATTTTGTATTTTAGTAGAGACAGCATTTCACCATGGTGGTCAGGCTGGTCTCAAATTCCTGGTCTCAAGCAATCCACCTGCCTCAGTCTCCCAAAATGCTGGGATTACAGACGTGAGCACCACACCCGACCCCTAATTCATTTCTAATTTTAGTGAGGCCTCTCATGTTAACTTGGTCAAGCTAGCTAAAGGTTTGCCAATTTAACTAGGTCTTTTAAAGAAGTAAATTTTAGTTCAATTGATTCTATTATTTTTCTATTCTCTATTTTTAATCTCCACTGTAATTCCTATTGTCTTTTTTTGCGTAANCAAAAAGGGATCATTTAATCTAGAAATTTAACAAGATTGATGGAAACTATGTTCAATGTTCTAAAACTATAAAATTCATAAAATTGATTAAAATTTATTTATACACTACAGTTTAACCCTTGAAGCTCACAGAAGTATAATACATGGCAAACAGCAGAATATATTTCAGAGATAAATGAGTTGTCAGATTATAAAATATGTACCCTGAGAGTTGATACAGGTTTAAAATAAACAAGAGTTTGCTTAAATTAGTACACAACCATCTCTAAGAGTTAGGTTACTGAAATCTGATCATGGTACGTCTTTCTGATGCCTTTTGAAAGGTGATAATGAATCGCATGTTCCTACTAACTTAAGCACAAAATTGAAATGACAGCATTCATCACCAACAACATGCCACAATGTATCTTTCCTGATATATTGCCAAATTCCATTTAATCCCACCTCCCAAATATTTTCAAATCCTTGAACTTCTATACTTATTTCATCACCTATTTCATACACTTCACCTTCACATTGCCAACAAAATGACGTTTAGAAGTATGAGTCTAGTCACTCCATTGCCCTTTGTTAAAATGCTTCCCCTTTCCTTTGGGAAAATACTGAAAATAAATACTGTCTTCTACAAACCCCTGATTAATCTCACCTAATTTGCTTGAATTCATGTGATAACTCTCCTTCTTTTACTCTCTCTAGCTATACTTGGGTTAATTCTAAATCGACTTTTGCTATGGAAAGTTCCAATGTATTCCTTTTGTCTTGGCATAATTACTGAGAGCAGCTCTCTTTCAGTCTAAAAGTGTTCATGTTTGGAAGATAAATGATATGGTCACTCTCAGTATACTTGTCTCAATTCCATGAACCTGCCGTGCTCTATCAGGTTCTTATGGCTCCCTCTGTCTAGAATGTTTGTTTCTATAATCCTCATTGAGCTACCCTACTCATAGCAGGCAATCTCTATATATTTATCAACTAACTGGCCACTGCAGATACCTGACATATGCCTATATACAGACTAAAACATTGTCCAAAGATTATGTAAACTACCACCTCTCTTTTGAAGCCTGTTTCTCAAATCTTCTAAAGTAGAAAAAATAGCTCCTTCCTCTCAAATACATACATTTTGTACCTCTTATTATATTCTGTTTTGTACTAATCTTCCCTTAAGATCATAAATTCCTTGAAGAAAGGGACCATGACTCACTTAGCCTGTTCTCTGAAATGCATCTAGTACATTACTTATCTAACACACTACTTTGAACATAATAGACTTGTTCAATTAAAAAAAATATTGTTATTGTGGTAAAATTCACACAACATGAAATTCACCACTTTAACCATTATCAAATGTAAAATACAATGGCTTTTAGGAAAGTCACAATGTTGTGCAGCCATCATCACCATTTATTTCCAAAACATTTTCACCACCTCAAAAGGAAACTCCATAACCAATAAACAGTTACTCCTCCTTTTTCTCTCTCCCTATCTTTGGGCAACCATTGATCTGCTTTCTGTCTCTTTATGTTCGTCTATTCCAGGTATATAGAAATAGAATTACACAACATGTGACCTTTTGTATCTGCTTTCATTCAATTAACATAATGTTTTCAGGGCTTATCCATGTTTTAACATGTATGTATTTCATTCCTTTATATGGCTGAACAGTATTTCTTAGTATTTACCACATATTGTTTATTCTTTCATTGGTTGAAAGAATTTCATTGATTTTGGTCAGCTCCACCTTTTGACTATTGTGAATAGTGCTGCTGTGAATATTCCTGTACACTTTATTGTTTGAAAACCTATTTCAGTTATTTTGAGTATATACCTAGGAGTGAAATTGTTGGGTAATACGGTAATTGTATATTTGGCTTTTTGAGGAGCTTCTAAACAGTTTTCTACAGTGGATTCACCATTTAAAATTCCCACCAGCAATATATGAGGGTTCCCATTTCTCTACATTGATGCCAATACTTGTTATTTTCCTCTTTGGTTTCATTGTAGGCAGGCTAGTGGGTATAAATTGTTATTTCATTATGGTTTTGACTTGCATTTCCCTAACGACTAATGATGTTGAGCAGCTATTAAATGTGCTTCTTGCTCATTTGTATATCTTCGTTGAAGAAATGAATCCTTTGCCTATTTATGAACTGTATTATTTGTCTCTTAGCTGTTTAGTTGTACATGTTCTTTATATATTCTAGACACAAGCCCTCTATCAGGTACATGATTTGCACGTATTTTTCCCCTTTTGTGGGTTATCTTTTTCATTCCCTTGATTGTATCCTCTGAAGCATAAAAAATTTATTTTGATGAGTTCCAATTAATTGATGTTGTCTTTGTTTCTTGTACTTTTGGTGTCATATTTTAAAAAATGTGAAATCCAAAGTAATGAAAATGTTTGAGTTTTATAGTCTTAGCTATTATATTCAGGTCTTTCATCCATTTTGAGATTTTTTTTGTATGCTTTGAGCTAAGGATTCAACTTCATTCTTTTGCATGTGGAAATCTGGTTTTCCCAACACCGTTTATTGAAGAGACTATTCTTAACCCATTATAAAGTCTTAGCGCACTTGTCAGAAATCAACTGACCATAGATGTATGGGTTTANTCCAGATAATCACTATTATATTTTCTGCCTGTATTAATTTGACTTCTCTAGGTATGCCATGTAAATGGAATCATACAAAATTTTCCTTTTTTGTATGTTTTATTTAACTTATCATAATTTCTTCAAAATTCATCCATGTTGTAACATGTATTAGAATTTCAGTTTTTGAAAAATAACCAGAGTGATTTTTAAAAAATAATTTCAACTTTTATTTTAGATTCAGGGAGTAAATGTGCAGGTCTGTTTCATGGGAACACTACGTGATGCTGAGTTTTGGGGTATGGATGATCCCATCACCCAGACAGTGAGCACAACACCCACTAGGCAGTCTCTCAGCTTTTACTCCCCTCCCTCCCTTCCCCCTCCAGAAGCCCCAGTGTCCATTTCTCCCATATTTATGTTTGTATGTACTCAATGTTTCGCTCCCACTTAGAAGTGAGAACATGCGGTATTTAATTTTCTGTTTCTGCATTAATTCACTTAGAATAACAACTTCCAGCAGCATCTATGTTGCTGCAAAGGACATGATTTCCATTCTTTTTAAGGTTGAATAGTGTTTCACTGTGTGTATATATAAATTCTTGTTTATTCATTAATCAGTTGATGGATATTTGGGTTATTTCTACCTGTTGACTATTGTGAATAACGCTGTTGCACAAATATCTACTTGTCCCTGCTTTCACTTCTTTGGGCATATACCCAGAATTATAATTGCTAGATCATGCCATCATTCTGTGTTAATTTTTCTGAGAAACTGCCACATTGTTTTCCACAAAATACATTGCGTTGTATACATTGTAAACTCACCAGAAATGTACAAGGGTTCCAATTTCCCCACATTCCAATCAATATTTGTCACTTTCTATTTTTTGTTTGCTTGTTATGTTTTGTTTTGTTACAGTATCCATCAGAATGAGCATAAGGTAATATCTCATCGAAGTTTCTGTCACCTATAATGTTATGATGTATGATGTTAGCTGCCCATTTTTCATAAATATCCTTTGCCAGGCTGAGGAAGATCCCCTCTAATCCTTAGTTCATTGTTTTAATCATGAAAGGGTGCTAAATTTTGACAAATGCCTTTTTTTAACTTCTATTTTAAGTTCAGGGGTATAAGTGCAGGTTTGTTACATAGGTAAACATGTGTCATGGGGGTTTATTGTACAGACTATTTCATCACCCAGGTATTAAGCCTAGTACTTATGAGCTATTTTCTTGATCCTCTCCCTCTTCCCACCCTCCACCCTCCAAAACGCCTCATCTTGTGTTGTTCTCCTCTATGTGTCCATGTGTTCACATGCCAAATGCTGTTTCTGCGTAGAGATTGTAATGTTCTTTTTTCTCATTATATTAATATGGCTTATTACATTGATTACTTTTTTAACGTTGACCCAACTTTACCAGAATAAATTCTACTTGGTGGTGGTGTAAAATCCTTTTACTATGATGCTAGATTTGGTTTGCTAGTACAGACTCTCCCTTACTTAAAATGGTTTGACTTAACGCCTTTTCAACTTTATGATGGTACAACAGTGATACATATTCAGTGGAAACTATACTTCAAGTACCCATAAAACTATTTTATTTGTCACTTTTAGTACATTATTCAATAAATTACATGAGATATTCTTCACTTTATTATGAAATAGGCTTAATGTGAGATGATTTTGCCCAACTTTAGGCGAATGTAAACGTTCTGAGCACATTTAAGGTGGATTAGGCTAAGCTATGATTTTCAGCAGGTGAATTATTTGCATTTTCAACTAATGATATTTTCAGCTTATGATGAGTTGTTCATGACATAACTCCATTTTTTTAAGGAACATTTGTATTTTTTTCAGTGATTTTTGTATCTATTTTCATGAGGGATGATTTATATGTTTTCTTTTATTGTGAAGTCTTTGTCTGTTAACACAATAATGCCAATAATGCTGACTTTCTAGGACCAGCTGCGAAGTCTTCCCCGCTCTTCCATTTTTTGGAACAGTTTGAGAATGATTGATGTTTATTATTTTTAAATGTTTGATAGAATTTACCAGTGAAGCAAAATGGTCCTGGCTTTTATTGTTGAAAGGGTTTATTTTATTTCACTTTAATTTACTTTAAGTTCTGGGATACACGTGCAGAACGTGCAGGTTTGTTACATAGGTATATGTGTGCCATGGTGGATTGCTGCACCTATTGACCTGCCCTCTAAGTTCCCTCCCCTTGCCCCCAACCCCACAACACGCCCTGGTGTGTGTTATTCCCTTCAGGTGGGAGGTTTCTGATTAATAATTAATCTTTAATTGTCATAAGCCATTTCAGATTTTCTATTTTTGTCTAGACGCAGTGTGTTATTTTGTGTGCTTTTAAAAATTTGTCCATCTCATCTAAGATACCTAATTTGTTGGTAAACAATTGTTTATAATCAACTCTTATAATTCTTTTTATATCTGTAAGATCAGTAGTAGTGTCCCCTAATTCATTTCCTTTTTTTTCTCTTTTTTTTTTTGGCACAATCTCTGCTCACTGCAACCTCCACCTCCAGGGTTCAAACAATTCTCGTGCCTCAGCCTCCTGAGTGGAGAAGCTGGGATTACAGGCATGTGCCACCAAACCCAGATACATTTTGTATTTTTAGTAGAGACAGCATTTCACCATGGTGGTCAGGCTGGTCTCAAATTCCTGGTCTCAAGCAATCCACCTGCCTCAGTCTCCCAAAATGCTGGGATTACAGACGTGAGCACCACACCCGACCCCCTAATTCATTTCTAATTTTAGTGAGGCCTCTCATGTTAACTTGGTCAAGCTAGCTAAAGGTTTGCCAATTTAACTAGGTCTTTTAAAGAAATAAATTTTAGTTCAATTGATTCTATTATTTTTCTATTCTCTATTTTTAATCTCCACTGTAATTCCTATTGTCTTTTTTTGCGTAATTTGTGCTCTTTTTGCTCTTTTTTTATTACCTTAAGATATAAAAATAGGTTATAATGTAAAATTTTATTCTTTTTCATGTAGGTGTTTATGGATATAAAATCCCATCTAATCACTGTTTTCACTGCACCTCGTAAGTTTATTATGTGTGGTTTTACATTCAGCTTGAAATATTTTCTAATTTTCTTGTGGTTTCTTTGTTGACCCATTCCTTGTTTAAATGTGAACTCTTTAATATCTAAATATTTGTGAATTTTCAATTGTCTTTCTTTTCTTGATGTCTACTTTCATTCCTAGATGGTCAGAGAAGAAACTTTTTGTATTTACATACTTTTACAATTTATTTGGACCTTCTTTATAGGTCTAGCACATGGTTTTCCCTGGAGAATATTCCATGTGCACTTAAGAAGAATGTGTAATCTCCTGTTGTTGGATGGAGATTTCTATGTATGTCCGTTAGGTCTTGTCAGATTATAGTGCTGTTCAACTTCTTTATTTCTTTACATTTCTTCTGTATGATTGTTCTATTATTGAAAGCTGATATTGAAGTCTCCAAGTAGTATTATTGAACTGTCTATCCTTCCCTACAATTCTATTTGTTTTTTGCTTCATATGATTTGTTGCTGTGTTGTTGGCTATGTACGCTTTTTGATGGTTTAGTCCTTTATCAATATTTACTCTCTTTCTTTGTCTCTTAAATCCATTTTTGCTTCAAGGTCTATTTTTTCTGATATTAATATAACTACACCAGCTCTCTTTTGGCTACTATTTTCATTAAATATATTTTTACATTCTTTCACTTTCAACCTGTTTATGTCTTTGGTCTAAATGTGAATCTTTAGGTTTATTTATTTTTTCCTGAAGTTACTATTACGTTTGCAAATAACATCTTATATCCTATTATTTTAAACTGATGGTAATTTAACTCTAATTGAAAAATAAAGAAACTAAAAAATAAGCAAGGAAAAAACTAATAAAAGTTCTACACTTCAACTTCATCACACTCCCCCCCTCCGCTTTTTAACTTGTTTCATTTCAATTTACATATTGTCATACTACCTATATCTTAAAATGTTGTTGCAGTTATTATTGATAGGTTTGTCTTTTCATCTTCACACTCAAGATGAGTAGTTTACACACCACAATTACAGTGTTATACTATTCTGTATTTGTCAGTGTACTTACTATTACCAGTGACTTTTGTATCCCTGGATGAATACGTGTTGCTCATGAATGTCCTTTTCTTTTGTACTGCAGAACTTTTAACAGGTTGAGTTCTGTCCTTTTAGCAGGAGGAATTCATCAATATCAGATCTTTCAGGGCAGGTCTGATGCTGATGAACTCCTTCAGCTTTAGTTTGTCTAAGAAAGTCTGTCTATGCTTTTGTTTGTCTAGGAAAGTCAGCTGCCAGACATATTAAGAATCCCTCATGTGTTATTTGTATGTTTTTCCTTGCTGCTTTGAGCATCCTTTCTTTTTCCATGACCTTTGGGAGTTTGATTCTTAAATGTCTTCGGGTAATCTTATTTTGGTTAGATCTGCTTGGTGTTCTATAACCTCCTTGTACTTGAATACTAGTATCTTTCTCTGGTTTGGAAAGTTATCTACTATTAGGTCTTCGAATAAACTTTCTACCCTTATCTCTCTGCCTCCTTTTTAAGGCCAACAACTTACATTTGCCCTTGTAGGTGTGCTTCATTCCATTTTTTTTGTCACCTTTGACTGTGTATTTTCAAATAGCCTGTCTTCAAGCTCACTCATTCTTTCTTCTGCTTGATCAATTCTATTGTTGAGAGACTCTGATGCATTCTTCAGTTTATCAATTGAATTTTTCAGCTCTGGAATTTCTGCTTGATTTTTTAATTATTTCACTTTCTTTGTTAAATTTATCTGGTAGCACTCTGAATTTCTTCTCTGTGTTATCTTGAATTTCATTGACCATTTCAAACAGTTATTTTGAATTATCTCTCTAAAAGGTCACACATCTCTTTCACCCCTGGACTGATCACTGCTATCTTATTTAGTTTTTGTTTTATTTTGATGAGGTCATGTGCTCCTGGATGGTCTTGATCCTTCTTTTAAATGTTTTCAATGTCTGGGCATTGAAAATTAGGTATTTATTCTAATCCTCACAGTTTGGGCTTGTGTACTCTTGTCCTTCTTGAGAAGAAATTTTTTCAGTTATTCAAAGGGAATTGAGCATTGTAATCTAAGACTTTGATCACTGCAGCCATACCTGTATTAGGAACATCCCATGCTCAGTAACTGTGACTCGCGGACTCACAGAGGTACCAACTTGGGGGTCTTGGTTAAAATCAGGGATAATTGCCGGGATTACTAGGCAAAGTCACTTGTCCTCTTTCCTTACTTTTTCCCAAGCAAATTGAGCCTCTTTCTCTGTGCTGAGCTGCCTGGAATTGAGGAGGGTGTGATACAAGCACTCTCATGGCATTCACCACTGGAACTATGTTGGTTCACAACTGAAGCCAGAACACTATTTGGTTTCACCCAAGGATTGTGATAACTAGTGCCTGTCTACTGCTAATGTTTATTCAGGACCCAAGGGCTCTCTAGCCAGCAGGTGGTGACTATTGCCAGGCATGTGTCTTTCCCTTCAGGGCAGTAGAGTCCCTTCTGTCCCAGGGTGTGTCTAGAGATGGCACGTGGGAGCTGGGGCATGGAATCAGGAACTTTAGGAATATACTGTGTACTTTGTTTTACTGTGGCTTAACTGGTACCCAATTTGAAAGACATTTTTTTTTTTTTTAACTCTTCCCTACCCTTTCCTCAAGTAGGAGTCTCACCACATGATCACCACTGTCCCTGTCCCATGGATACTACTACCTGGCATCCACTGGTATTTATTCAAGGCCCAAGGGCTTTTTAGTCAGCAGGTAGTGACTCCTGCCAGGCCTGGATCTTTCCCTTCAGGGCAGCAGGTTCCCTTCTGGCCCACATTTGGTCTACAAATGCCATCAAGGAGTCAAGGCCTGGAACTGGTGATCTTAAGAGTTTGTTTGTTGATTTATTTTACTGTACTGAGCTGGTACCCAAGTGAAAAGCCAAAGTCCTTTTATTCTTCCCTCTCTTTTCTCAAGAAGAAATCTCTCCCAATGGCTACTACAGCTGGAAATGTGCTGGGTCACACTGTGGCTGAGCTGGTACTCAAAGTGAAAGCAAAAGTCCCTTTTTTCTTCCCTCTCCTTTCCTCAAGCAGACATCTCTTCCAAGGGCCACCACAGCTGAGAATGTGCTAGGTCACAACTGAAACCAATATGGCACTGGGTCTCATCCAAGTCCTATGGTGATTACTACCTAGCTATCATTGATGTTTATTCAAGGCTGAAGGGTTCTTTAGTCAGCAAGTGATAAAACCTGCCAGGACTGGCTCCTTCCCCTTGGAGCGGCAGCTTGATGCCCAGGGTGGATCTAGAAATGCTGTCTGGGAGGTGGGGCCTGGAATGGGGTATTTAGGGCTCTGCTTGGTGATTTCTTTTACTGTAGCTCAACTGGTCTCCAGATTGCGAGATAAAGTTCTCTACTTATCTCTTTCCCTACATCCAGCATAAGGAGTCTCTCCCACAGCTGCAAGCAGCACTGCCTGAAGTTGCAGGAGGGGTGACACAAGCACTCCTTTGGCTGCTCCAGATCTCACTGGGTTGCATCCACCCAAGTCCACTGGCTGTGAGCCCAGAAAAGCAGCAGGACTTGCCCAGGAACTACAGTCTTTGTGACCTAGACTGCTTTTCAAATTTATTTAGGATCTCACAGCACTTTAGCCTGCAATGCTGGGGCTAGCTGTAACTCAAGTTCCAGTCTAATCACTGGTTTAAGCACGAGTGCTCCCTCTATGGACCCAGTGTAAATTCTGCCTTGTGTTGATTTTTGCTGTGACAGGTCAGCACTGTGTTCCAATGTGAAGTCCTACCTTTGCTTTCCCCCACCCAAGCACGTAGATTATCCTTGCCCCAATGTGGCAGCGTGGAGCAACAGGGGCGGGTAGTATAGACAATTTAAGACTGTCTCTCCTGCCCTCTTCAGTGGCTCCTTTCTTGATATGAAGTGAAAACCAGGTGCTGTGGTAACTCACCTGGTTTTGGTTCGTACTAAGGTGCTTTCTTGTGTGAAGAGTTGTTTAACTTGGTGTTCCTGCAGGGGAGGTGAGACCATCATTGGAGGTTCTGTTCAGCCATCTAGCTCCAAGGTCTTACTCGTTTTTGCCAAGACCAATGTCCTGAATCAGTTTCCCTACTTTTTTTTTCTAGCAGTTTCATAATTTCAGGTTTTACGTTTTGGTCTGTAATCCATTTTGATTTTATTTTTATATATGGTGATAGATAGTAGGCTAGTTTCATTCCTCTGTATATGGATATCTAGTGAAATCAGGATTTTAAAGGAATATCAGCACTTACATGTTTATTGTAGCATAATTTACAAATATGGCAACAATCTAAATACGTACAATTGAATAAAGACTGTAGTTTACACATATAAAATTTTTGTTAAGAATTAAAAATGAAATATATCCTGTTATATGTAACAAAAGCATGAATACACCTAGAGTGCATTATGTTAAGTGAAATTAGCCAGTCACAGCAAGATATGCTACATGATTCCACTTATATAAGGTATTTAAAATAGTCAGACTCATAGAAACAGGGAGTAGATTGCTGGTTGCCAGGACGTGGGAGTGGGGACAATGGAGAATTGCTATTAATTGGGTATAAAATCTCAGTTATATAAGAATAATAAGTTACAGAGATCTGCTAGACAACATCATGCCTAAAGTTGGCAAAAGGCTATATTGTGCACTTAAAATTTTCTTAAAAGGGTAGATCTCATATTAAGTGTTCTTGCCATTATACAAAACAATCAACTGACAACATATGAAAAATTGTATCAGCAGCCTTCAAATGAAAACATTCTTATTGAAAGCAGTAGCAGAGAGGCTACAGCTATTTGTGTCTTAACAAAGAACAATTATTGCCTTGCAAAAGAGGAAGTAATCTCCAAAATAAATGTGGAAAATAGCTACACGGATAAGGGTAGAATATTTGAACCATGAGGTATTTTTCTAGTACTCCTTAAATTACACTCTGCCTACTTAAAAGATACAACAATGAGTTTTAAGGAAAGATAGAAGCATTATCGTCACAGGCTTTAAAACCAAATGCTGGTTGCCAAAACTCCTTTAGCTATTTGGACCTTATCTTAGCATAAACATTTCTCCTATATATACAGAGGAACAACTAGCTACTTATGAAATTACTAGTTACTTAATTATTGCTCAAAGGAAAATATATCTCACACATATAAACACACTATTCATCAGTAGTTTACACATTGAGACTAAGGGTACAGTTTTTATAAGAAATTGTTTTTTATAATTTACAGAATACATTATCTATAACTTATTGGATATAGTATTATTATACTACTGTATACAAAATCTACCATCATCTATGGCTTATTGGATATATTACTGTTGTAGCACTTATTATCTTCCATCTTAGATTACAGTTATTCGTATACAAATTTTATGTTATATACTAGAGTGTAAGCCACTTAAAAGCTGTTGTTTTATACATCTTTCTCTGTGTCAAGGTGTCTTGCATGTATTATGCATTCTAAATGTTTATTGAATTCATTAATAGAGTAGTTGTTTTGGGGAATTTTTACTTTTAAGTGTGGTGGTTCTCTAAATATGAGAAGAATTTGCAGCAGTACACTTTCTTGGTTTTTTATTTACTGTGTTGTGTAAGTGCGAAAATCTTGCAGTCAGAATGATTTTACCTTCTTTAACAATAGTGGAAGCATCTTGATATATAAAATTGAATCCAGAGTGTCAAATCAAAACACTGCTGTAAAGTAAGCAAGATTGAGCCAACGGGAAGATACAAAGCTCAAAGACCTACAACTAAGGCTGTCAACATAACAGGATTTTCATGGTTTTCTGTTGTAGAAAACATTGCCTTCAGGTCTCACAAAATGCTTCCAGAACAGGCATTGATAAACTACGGCTAGTGGGCCAAATCCAGTCACTCATCAATTGTGTAGGGTTTGTGGGCTAATAATGGACTTCACATTTTTATATGGTTAAAATAAAAAAGAGGTAAATAAACAACTGTACAACTCAGAATTCAATGTCCGTAAATGTGGTTTTATTGGGACCCTGTCACACTTCCTCGTGTATGTGTTATCCATGGCTGCTTTCAATAAAAACTCAAAGTTAAGTGCTTGTAACAGAGACCTTATCGGTTGTAAATCCTGAAATATATACTCTTTGTCCCTTTAGAGATGTTTGCCTACTGCCGTTCCACAACATGCATTGCAATCATGCTTCACAATGTGCTTCTATAATATCCAACAAAGACTTGAAAGTTTTTATTACCCTATTTTAAAATATTTTCTCAGTTTGTTTTTACCACAATCCAAGTAAGACAATGATGTATCAAATGGATTCTCAAATTTCTCTATCCACTCCTTGGATGACTAGAAAACGTTACTTTCTAAACATTACAATTCCAGAAATCCACTTTAGGAAATGAGGGAAGGATGTCTCTAATTGACTGGATTATGGAGACATGTGGAAATCTCTGCAAATGAGAAGTTAAATGAAAGGATAAAAAATGATTTATAGCTCTCATGAAATAGTTAACTGAGTCAATAAACATTGACTAAGTAATTAGAAGGCAGTTTGTTTGTTTGTTTGTTTGTTTTTTGAGATGGAGTCTCACTCTGTCGCCCAGGCTGGAGTGCAGTGGCGTGATCTCAGCTCACTGCAACTTAAGACGCAGTTTTAATCACCTCTAAGCAACTATGCTTAATTAAATATACACGTAATAATACATTACCATATAAGATGATTGAGGTGTGATAAAATTATTCAAAAATATGAAATAATAATGTTAATATTTATTGAACATATATATGTGAGCCACTTTTCCAAAACCTTTGCATTTATTCCCTCAGTTATTCTTCCACACAGTCATATAACATAGGTGCATGTACTGTCCTCATTTTACAAAGGAGAGAAACTGAGGCTTAAAGAGGTTAAATAGATCACTCAGGTCACAACAGCAAATAAATGGCACAACTGGCATTTGGACTCAGTTATTCTGATTCTAGAATGCAACTTATTGTGCCTGTTTAGTTAGGGTGTGATAGCAAAATGCCCTAGAACGAAAACACATTTTACTTGGGGTAGACATGGGGCCATAAATAGCTTTTATGTAGAAAACCAAAAAACAGTAAGGCCCAAGGTGGCCCATCATCTTTAAGCAATTTCTTAGACAAGATGGGGAATTTCCAAGACATCTGTGGATTTCCTAGGCTTTTAGAGGCCCTGTAGTTTCAAGTTTCAATTTGAGTCCTTGAGACAATTCTTAATGACCAATAGAAGGGATGGCTCCACATGCCCAGAGGGAATGCTCCCTTATGGCACAAAGTGTCTACTGGGATAAAGAAAGAGGACTGTGATCCCTTCCTAATTCAAATTTATATTCATGTACCCAACAAATATTTTCACAGTAACTTTTAAAACCGTATCTGTCACATTTCAAAATAACTCTTAAAACCATATCTATCACATTTTAAAATACTGAGTATTCCTGTTAATTTATTTTAAAACTGGTGCTTTGGGAAATGTGAATATAAATAAAACAGAAATAGAAGATTGAAGCAAAAAAAAAAGAAAACAATAAACATTTTAGGTGGGTAAGCGTGACGTAAAGATTAATTACATTGTTAATATCAAGTAATTGATTTGTTCTTTTAGCATATGAGACATCTCATCAGAGTACTGTTTCATTCCCATTCATTTCATAAAA
>NW_016804640.1:73255-84368 GCF_001698545.2 Rhinopithecus bieti
TGCTTTGTGGAAGATCAGTTGGCTGTAAATATTTTGATTTATTTCTGGATTCTCTCTTCTGGTTCATTGGTCTATGTGTCTATTTTATACCAGTATCATGTTGTTTTGGTGACTATGGCCTTATAGTATAGTTTGAAATCAGGTAGCGTGATTACACCAGATTTTATTTTATTTATTTATTTATTATTTATTTATTTATTTATTTATGCTTAGCCTTGCTTTGGCTATGCAGACTCTTCTTTGGTTCCCTATGAACTTTCAAATTGTTTCCTCTAATTCTGTAAAGAATGACGGTGGTATATTGATGGGGATTGTATTGAATTTGTAGATTGCTTTTGGCAGTATGGTCATTTTCGCAATATTGATTCTACCCATCTGTGAGCATGGGATATGTTTTGATTTGTTTGTGTCCTCTATGATTTCTTTCAGAAGTGTTTTGTAGTTTTCCTTGTAGAGGTCTTTTGGTTAGGCATATTCCTAAGTTTATTTTATTATTATTATTATTTTTGCAGCTATTGTAAAAGGGGTTGAGTTATTGATTTGATTCTCTGCTTGGTCACTGTTGGTGTTAGAAGAGGTACTGATTTGTGTACATTAATCTTGTATCTGGAAACTTTGTTGAATTATTTTATGATTTTTAGGAGCTTTCTGGAGAAGTCTTTAGGGTTTTAGAGTTGAGGTGAATGATTATATCGTCAGAAAACAGTGACAGTTTGACTTCCTCTTTACCAATTTGGATGTCTTTTATTTTTTTCTCTTGTCTGATTGCTTCAATCATATTATTTGTTATTGGTCGGCTCAGGTTTTGAATTTTTTCCTGGTTAAATCCTGGTAGGTTGTATCTGTCTGGGAATTTGACCATTTCTTCTGTATTTTCCAATTTATTGGCAGTTACTGTCCCATAGCAGCTATTAATGATCCTTTGAATTTCTGCAGTATCAGTTGTAATATGTAGTTTTATTTTGATTTTATTTATTTGGATCTTCTCTATTTTCTTAGTCTGGCTAAAATTTGTCAATTGTGTTTAACTTTCCAAAAAATCTTCTTGTTGTTTCATTGATCTTTTGTATTATTTTCTTCATTTCAATTTTATCTCTAATGTCATCTTTATTATTTTTTTCTAATAATTTTGGATTTGGTTTTCTTTTCTTTCCTAGTTCTTCAAGATGCATCTTTAGATTGTTTATGTGAAGTCTTTCCTCTTTTTTATGTAGACAGTTAAAGCTATAAACTTTCCTCTGACTACTGCTTTTTCTGTATCCTAGAGGTTTTAATATGTTGTGTTTCCACTATTATTTTGTCTATTGCTATTTTAGTTTCCTTATAAATTTCCTCATTAACTCACTGGTCATTCAGGAGCATATTGTTTAATTTCCATGTGCTTGTGTAATTATCAAAATTCCTCTTGTTATTAAATTCTACTTTTAATGCATTATTTTCAGAGAAGATCCTTTGTATTGTTTAAAATTTTCAACGAGTGAAGACTTATTTTGTGACCTAACATATAGTCTATCCTTGAGAATAATCCATGTGATAAAAAAAAGAATCTGTGTTCTGCAGCTCTTGGATGAAATTGTGTCTAAATATGCATTAGATCCATTGGGTTTATAGTGCAGATTAAGTTTAATGTTTCTTTGTTGACATTCTGTCTGGAAAATCTGTCCAATGCTGAACATTGGGTGTTGAAGTTTTTAGCTATTATTATGTTGAGGCTTATCTCTTTCTTAAGCTTTAATAATATTTCCTTTATAAATCTGGGTGCTACCATTTTGGATGCATATATATTTAAAATTGCTATTATGTATCTTTTTTCTAAATTGATCATTTTATCATTATGTAGTGACTTTCTTTTTTTCTTCTTATAGTTTCTGTCTTTAATTCTATTTTGTCTGATATAAGTATAGCAACTCCTGCTCTTTTTTGGTTTCCATTGGCATGGGATATTCTTCTCTATCCCTTTATTTTCAGTCCATGTGTGTCTTTATAAGTGAAATATGTTTCTTATAGGCAAAAGATCAATGCACCATTTTTTCATCCATTTACTCAGTCTATGTCTTTTGATTGGATAGTTTAGTCCATTTACATTCAATGTTATTATTGATAAGTAAAGACTTACTCCTGCTATTTTGTTATTAGTTTCCTGGCTGTTTTGTGATCTTCTCTCTCTTTTTTTTCCTTTCCTTCTTGTCTTCCTCAAGTGAAGATTATTTTCTCTGGTGATAGATTCTTGTTTTATTTTTTAATGAATCTATTGTATGTTTTTTTGGTTTGAGGTTACCATGAGACTTGTAAATATTATCTTTATAACATTATGTTAACCTGATAACAGCTTCACACCGTTTTCGTGAATAAATCAAATTGAAAATGAATTTAAACCCACCTTAACTTCATCCCCAACTTTTAACTTCTTATTGTTTCTATTCATATCTTATTGTACAGATTATGTCTTGAGAAGTTGTAGCTATTATTTTTGATTAGTTAAGCATTTGGTCTATTTAGAATAAAAGTTGTTTACACAACACAGTTACAGTGTTATAATATTCTGTGTTTTTTTATGTACTTACTGTTATCAGTAAGGTTTGTACCTTTAGGTGATTATTTATTGCTCATTAATCTCGCTTTTTGTTTGTTTGTTTGTTTTCCTGAAGTAACTTCCTTTAGCATTTCTTGTAGACATGTCTGGTGCCAAGGGAAATCTTCAGCTTTTGTTTGTGTGAGAATGTCTTTATTTCTTTTTTATGTTTGAAGGACATATTCACCAGATATACTATTCTAGGGTAAAAGTTTCTTCATTCAGCACTTTAAATATGCCATGCTACTCTCTCCTGGCCTTTAAAATTTCCACGGAAGAATCTGCTGCCAGACATATTGGAGCTCCATTGTATGTTATTTGTTTCTTTGGCTGTTTTTAGGATACTTTCTTCATACTTGACCTTTGGGAGTCTGGTTTTTAAATGCCTTGAGGTAGTCTTATTTGTGTTATATGCTTGGTGTTCTGTAACCTTCTTATACTTGGATATTGAAAAGTTTTCTCCAGGTTTGAGAATTTCTCTGTAATTATCTTTTGATTAAACTTTCTACCCCATCTCTACCTCTACCTTTTCTTTAAGGTGAATAACTTCAAAATCTGCCCTTTTAAATTTATTTTCTAACTCTTTTGTACATGATTACTTTTTTGTTGTTGTTGTTTGCTTGTTTTGTTTTGTTTGAGATGGAGTCTCACTCTGTCATCCAGGCTGGAGTGCAGTGCGATCTCGGCTTACTGCAAGCTCCGCCTCCCGGGTTCACGCCATTCTCCTGCCTCAGCCTCCTGAGTAGCTGGGACTATAGGCCTCCGCTACCACGCCCAACTAATTTTTTGTATTTTTAGTAGAGACGGGGTTTCACCGTGTCAGCCAGGATGGTCTCCATCTCCTGACCTCGTGATCCGCCTGCCTCAGCCTCCCAAAGTGCTGGGATTACAGGTGTGAGCCACTGCACCCAGCCAATTGTTTGTTTTGTTGTTGTTTGTTTGTTTTTTGTTTTTAATTTGGTCTCTGTTTTAGTCTGTTTTCACATGTCTGTAAAGAACTGCTCAAGACTGGGTAATTTACAAATAAAAGAGGTTTAATTCAATCACAGTTCTGCATGGCTGAGGAGGCCTCAGAAAACCTACATTCATGGTGAAAGGGGAAGCTGGCACCTCTTAAACTGCAGCAGGCCAGAGAACTTGTGTAAGAAGCAAAGGGGGAAGAGCCACTTATAAAACAATCAGATCTTCTGGGAACTCACTCACTGTCACAAGAACAGCATGGAAAAAAACCACCCCATAATCCAATCACCTCCCACCAGGTCCCTCCCTCAACACCTGGGGATTACTAATCAAGATGAGATTTCGGTGGGGACACAAAGCCAAACCATATTATTCTGCCCAGGCTCCATCCAAATCTCATGTCTGAAACTAATTGTGCCTTCCCAACAGTACCCCAATTCTTAACTATTTCCAGCGTTAACAGAAAAGTCTAAGTCTAAAGTCTCACCTGAGTCAAGGTAAGTCCCTTCCATCTAGGATCCTGTAAAATCAAAAACAATTTATGTACTTCCAAGATACAATAGAGGTATAGGCATTGAATAAATACTCCCCTTGCAAATGGAAGAAATTGGCCAGAACTAAGGGGCTACAGGCCCCATGCAAGTCTGAAATCCAGCAGGGAAGTCATTAAACCTTAAAGCTCAAAAACAATCTCCTTTGACTCCCTGTCTCACATCCAGGGAACGTTGATGCAAAGGGTGGGCTCCCACATCCTTGAGCAGCTGCACCCTTGTGGCTTTGCAGGGTACAGCCCTTAGTCCTGGCTGCTTTCACAGCTGGTGTTGAGTGTCTGTGGCTTTTCCAGGTACATGGTGCAACCTGTTGGTGGATCTACCATTCTGTTGTCTGGAGGACTGTGTCCCTCTTCTCACAGATCCACTAGCCAGTGCCCCAATGGGGACTCTGTGTGGGGGCTCCAACCCCACATTTTCCCTTTGCACTGCCCTGACAGAGGTTCTCCATGAGGGCTTGCTCCCTGTAGCAGAACATCCCTGCCTGAACATCCACATGTTTCCATACGTCCTCTGAAACCTAGGCGGAGGTTACTAAGCCTTAGTTTTTGACTTCTGTGCACCCGCAGGCTTAACACCACTGAAAAGCCACCAAGGCTTGGGGCTTACACCCTCTAAAGCAATGGCCTGAGCTGTACATTGGCCCATTGTAGCCATGGATTAAATCCAGGGCACCAAGTTGTCAGGCTACACAAAGCAGCAAGACACTGTGCCCAGCCCATGAAACAATGTTTTCCTCATATGCCTCTGGTTCTTTCATGGAAGGGGCTACTGTAAAGTCGTCTGACATGCCTAGAGACATTTTCCCCATTGTCTTGGTGATTAATGTTTGGCTCCTCATTACTGATGTAAATTTTTGCAGCCAGCTTGGATTTCTCGCCAGCAAATAGGTTTTTTTTTTTTTCTATTGCATAGTCAGGCTGCAAATTTTCCAAACTTTTATGCTCTGCTTCCCCTTTAAACGTAAGTTCCAATTTCAGATCATCTCTCTCAAGTTCAAAGTTCCACAGATCTCTAAGGCATGGGTAAAATGCTGCCTGTCTCTTTGCTAAAGCATAACAAGAGTCACCTTTACACCGGTTCCCAATACGTTCTTCATCGCATCTGAGACCACCTCAGCCTGGACTTCATTGCTGACATCACTGTCAGCATTTTGGTCAAAACCACTCAAGTCTCTAGGAAGTTCCAAACTTTCACACATCTTCCAGTCTTCTTCTGAGCCCTCGAAACTGTTCCAACCTCTGCCAGTTACCCAGTTCCAAAGCCACGTCCACATTTTTGGGTATCTTTATGACAGTACCTCACTCTGCAGCACAAATTTACTTTGTTAGCCCATTTTTACACTGCTATAAGGAACTACCCAAGACTGGGTAATTTATGAAGAAAAGTGGTTTAATGGACTCACGGTTCTGAATAGCTGGGAAGACCTCAAGAAACTTACAATCATGTCAGAGGGGGAGGCAGGCACGTCTTACATGGCAGCAGCCGAGAGGGCATGTGCAGGAAGCAAAGGGAGGACAGCTCCTTATAAAACCATCAGATCTCATGAAAATGCATTCACCATCATAGGAATAGCATGGGAAAATTGTCCCCAATATCTAATCACCTCCCACCAGGCCCTTCCCTCAACACTTGGGGATTCCAATTTGAGATGAGATTTTGGTGAGGACACAAGGCCAAACAATATCAGTCTCCTCTTGACTGTGTATTTTCAAATAGTCTGTCCTCAAGCTAACTATTCATTTTCTGCTTCTTTCTGCTACTAAATAACCCAGACATTCTTCAGTATGCCACCAATTGCATTTTCAGCTGCATAATTTATGCTTGATTCTTTTTAATTATTTTAATATCTGCTAAATGCATGTGATAGAATTCTGAATTCATTCTCTTTGTTATCTTGAATTTCTTTGAGTTTCATCAACACAGCTATTTTGAATTCTCTGTCTGAAATATCACATCTTTCTCCAGGATTTAGTCACTAGTGCCATATTTAGTTCATTTGGTGTTTTCATGTTTTCCTGAATGCCATTGATCCTAGTATATGTTTTTTGGTGTCTGAGCATTTAAGGGTTAGGTATTTATTGTTGTTTTCACTGACTGGGCTTATTTGTAGCCTTCCTTCTTGGAAGTGCTTTCCAGATATTTAAAAGCATGTTAGTGTTCAGATCTAAGCTATATCTGCTTTTGTGTGGGACCCCTTAAGCCCTGTAATGCTGTGGTTCTGGAAGACTCGTAGAGGTACTGCCTTGATGGTCTTACACTAGATCCAGGAGAATTCTATTACCAGGCAGAGACTCTTGTTGTATTTTCTTACTTTCTCCCAAATATACAGTCTCTTTCTCTATTCTGAGCCACTGAAAGCTTGGTGTGGACATACACAAATACCCTTGTGGCCACCATCACTATAACTTTACTGGGTCAGACTGGAAGCCAGCACAGCACTGGGTCTCACCCAAGGCCCGCTGTAACTATTTCCTGGTTACTGCCTATGTTCTTTCAAGGACTTGACTTGAAATACAGCCAAGCCTGTGTCTTCTCCTTCAAGGTAGTGAGGTCCCCCAGGTCCCAGGTCAGTCCAGGAGTGCTGTCTGGTTGACAGGGACTACAGTTGAAACTCTTAGACACTAACTTGGTATTTTACTGTATTGTGGCTGAGCTGGCACTCAAAACACAAGACATAGCTCTTCCCACTGTTCCCTCCCCTTTCCAAAGGCAGACGAACCTCACCCTGTAGCCACCACTACCCCTGGCCACAAGGTATACCGCCAGACTAGCACCAATGTTCTCTTAAGGCTCAAGGTCTCTTATGTCAGCTTGTGGTGAGTGTTCCCTGGCTTGTGACTCAAACTTCAAGGCAGTGGGCTCCCCTCTAGCCTAGGGCAAGTCCAGAAATGCCATCTAAGAGTCAAGTCCTGAAATCAGGGGCCCCAAGGATCCACATGGTGTTTCACTCTCCCTCCTCTGCTGATGTTGATACCTTAAGTCAAGAAGTCTCAGAGGCATACCTAGACCATGGAGGCAGTTAGTACCTGAGTATCACTGCTGGCTTATTCAGGGCTGAAGGACTCTTCGCTTAGCAGATGATGAACGTTGGCATGGCTGTGTCCTTTCCTTCAAGGCAGCAGGTTTCCTTCTGGTCCAAGGTGTGTTTAGAAATGCCATCTGGGAGGTAGGGACTAGAATAGGTTCTCATGATTCTGACTGATGCCCTATCCTGCTGTGGCTGAACTGGTGTCCAAGATTCAAGACAAAGTCCTCCCTATTCTTCCCTGTTCTTTCCTCAACTAGAAGAAAGGGTCTCTTTTGGAGCCAGGAGCTCTTCAGCCTTGGGTTTGAAGAGGGGCGATGCCAGCATTCCTTTGGCTGCCCCAGCTCTTGTCACAGTAGGGCGTATACCTCCCAGTCCACTCTCTCTGATCCTAGTTCTGCCCTAGGATTCACCTATGAGTTGCAGTCCTTATGGCCTAGACTGCCTTTCAAGTTTATAGACTGAGAGCACTTTGGCCCTTTGTGGCAATGTTTGTGGACCCTAGTTCAGACCCCTGGGATTGATGATTCCCCTCTGACTAGGGCTGGTTTAAATGCTCCCTCTGTGGGTGGGCATCAGCTGAGTTTGGTCTGGGTTTCCTTTGTACTCTAAAAAAACAACAGTGCCTTACATTTGCTGTGTTCTCCCTTCCCCAGCACCCAGAGAAGCTCTCTGCACCATGCCACCACTGCTGGGTGTTGGGGAGGGGATGGCATGTGAGTTCACAGCTATTTTTTTTCCATCCCTTCAGTGCCTCTTTCATGTACATGAAGTTAAAAGCAGGTATTGTGAGTGCTTACCTGATTTTTGGTTCTTATGAAGGTGTTTTTTGTGGGTATACTTGGTGTCCTTTTTGGGGGGGACAATTGGTAGAACTTTCCATTCTACCATCTTGCTCTGCCTCCCCTTTTATTTTCCCCAAACTGAATATTAAATATAATAATGATCTGCTGTATTAGTCCCTTCTCATACTGCTTTGAAGATTTTATCTGAAACTAGGTAATTCATAAACAAAAGAGGTTTAATTGACTCACAAATCCAAATGGCTGGGAGGCCTCAGGAGTCTTACAATCATAGTGGAAAGCAAAGGGGCAGCAGACACCTTCACAAGGCGGCAGGAGAATTAGAGAGTGCAGGGGAAACTGCCACTTTTAAATCACCAGATCTCCCGATAGCTCCCTCACTATCGTAAGAACAGTGTGGGGGAAACCACCCCCATAATCCAGTCACCTCCCACTAGGTTGCTCCCTCGACAGAAAGAGATTACATTTCCAGATGAGATTTGGATGGGGACATTGAACCAAAGAATATCATTCTGCCTCTGGCTCCTTCCAAATCTCATGTCCTTTTCACATTTCAAAACCAGTCATGCCTTCCCAACAGTCCCCACAGTCTTAACTCATTCCAGCATTAACCCAAAAGTCCAAGTTCAAAGTCTCATCTGAGACAAGGCAAGTCCCTTCCGCCTAAGAGCCTGTAAAATCAAAAGCAAGTTAGTGACTTCCAAGATACAATGAGGCTGCAGTCATTGAGTAAATGTTCCCATTCCAAATGGGAGAAACTGGCCAAAACAAATGGGCCCCATGCCCCATGCATGTCCAAAACACAGNTTGAACCAAAGAATATCATTCTGCCTCTGGCTCCTTCCAAATCTCATGTCCTTTTCACATTTCAAAACCAGTCATGCCTTCCCAACAGTCCCCACAGTCTTAACTCATTCCAGCATTAACCCAAAAGTCCAAGTTCAAAGTCTCATCTGAGACAAGGCAAGTCCCTTCCGCCTAAGAGCCTGTAAAATCAAAAGCAAGTTAGTGACTTCCAAGATACAATGAGGCTGCAGTCATTGAGTAAATGTTCCCATTCCAAATGGGAGAAACTGGCCAAAACAAATGGGCCCCATGCCCCATGCATGTCCAAAACACAGCTGGGTTGTCATTAGATTTTAAAGCTCCAAAGTAATATTTTTTGACTTTATGTCTCACATCAAGGGCATGCTGATGCAAGGGCTGAGCTCCCAAGGCTGCACAGTGCAGCAGGGTCCTGGGCCTCATCCACAGAACAATTTTTCCCTCCTAGGCCTCCAGGTCTGGGATGAGAGGGGCTGCCACAAATATCTCTGACATGCCCAGAAGTCATTGTCCTCATTGTCTTAGCTATTAATATTCAGTTCCTTGTTTCTTTTGTAAATTTCTGTAGCAGGCTTAAATTTCTTCCCAGAAAATGGGTTTCTTTTCTATCACATGGCCAGGCTGCAAAATTTCCAGCTTTTATGCTCTGCTTCCCTTTTAAACATAAGTTCAAATTTTAAATCATCTCTTTGTGAACACATACAACTGTAAGCTTTCAGGAAAAGCAAGATCACCTCTTGAATGCTTTGCTACTTAGAAAATTATTCCGCCAGATACCCTAAATCATCTCTCTCAAGTTCAAAGTTCCACAGATCTCTAGGGCAAGAGCAAAAAAAAAGCTGCTAGTTTCTTTGCTAAAGCACAGCAAGCTTGACTTTTGCTCTGGTTCCCAGTAAGTTCTGCATCTCCATCTGGGACCACCTCAGCCTGGACTTCGTTGCTCACATTACTATCAGCATTTTGGTCAAAATGATTCAACAAGTCTCTAGGAAGTTCCAAACCTTCCCTCATCTTCCTATCTTTACCTGAGACCTCCAAACTGTTCCAAGCCCTGCCTGTTACCAAATTCCAAAGTCACTCCCACATTTTCAGGTTATCTTTATAGCAATGTCCCACTACCAGTACAAATGATTTGTATTAGTCCATTCTAACACTGCTATAAAGATACTATCAGAGACTGGGCAATTCATAAACAAAAGAGATTTAATTGACTCACAGTTCTGCATGGATGGGCAGGCCTCAGGAAACTTACAATCATGGTGGAAGGTGAAAGGGAAGCAAGCACCTTCTTCACAAGGTGGCAGGAGAGACAGCGAGAACGCAGAGGAAACTGCCCCTTTTCTTTTCTTTTCTTTTGAAATGGAGTGTCTCTCTGTCACCCAGGCTGGAGTGCAGTGGCACAATCTCGGCTCACTGCAACCTCTGCCTCCTAAGTTCAAGTGATTCTCCTGCCTCGGCCTCCTGAGTAGCTGGGACTACAGGAATGCACCACCACGCCCAGCTGATTTTTTGTATTTTTAGTAGAGACGGGATTTCACCATGTTGGCCAAGATGGTCTCGATCTCTTGATCTCTTGATCTCTTCATCCACCCGTCTCTGCCTCCCAAAGTGCTGGGATTAGAGGCGTGAGCCACTGTGCCAGGCCAAAACTGCCACTTTTAAACCATCAGATCTCATGAGAACAACCTCACTATCACAAGAACAGCATGGGGGAAACTGCCCCCATAATCCAATCACCTCCCAGCGGGTCCCTCCCTCAACACACAGGGATTACAATTCCAGATGAGATTTGGGTGGGGACTCAGAGCCAAATCATAGCAGCTGCATAATAATGTTTCAGTCAACAGTGGACTGCATATATGACAGTGGCTCCCTAAGATTATAATGAAGCCGAAACATTCTTATCATCTAGTGATATCATAGCTGTCATAATGTCATAATGAAACACATTACTCAAATGTTTGTGATGGTGTTGGTGTAAACAAACACTACACTGCCGGTTGTATAACTATATAGCACATACAATTGATTATATATAATATTTGGTAAGGATAATAATTATGTTATTGGCTTTTATATATATATAATATATTATACTTTTTGTCATTATTGTAGAGCTTATTCCTTTATTCCTTATTAAAAATAGTTAACTCTAAAGCAGTTTCAGGCAGGGCCTTCAGTAGTTATTCCAGAAGAAGGCAATGTTGTCATAAGAGATACAGCTCCATGCGTATGCTTGCCCCAAAGACCTTCCAGTGATACAAGATGTGGAGGTGGGAGACAGTGATATTGATTATACTGATTCTGTGTAGGTCTAGGATTATGTGTGCGTTTGTGCTTTCGTTTTTCAAAAAAATGTTGAAAAGTGAAAATA
>NW_016804640.1:88404-90259 GCF_001698545.2 Rhinopithecus bieti
CGTGTTAGCCAGGATGGTCTCGATCTCCTGACCTCGTGATCCGCCCGTCTCAGCCTCCCAAAGTGCTGGGATTACAGGCTTGAGCCACCGCGCCCCGCCAAGTTCAAGTGTATCTACAATACTTAATGTAGAAATAAAAGGAAATCTTGATCAGGTGCAAGAAGTATACAAATTGCTACCAAACTTTCTTCTCCACTTTATTAAGATCAGACAAGTGCTTCAGAATGGTGATTATTTAACATATTAAATCTCTTAATCAGATTCATAATTTGTAAAGAAGGGCTTAATTTTTCATCCCATTTTCCACCTTCTATTCTTGCATTAAACTTTCTACGTTTGCATGTCAAGAAGTCTTGAATCATTAACCCTACTTCCATCTTAGTTATCCTGAATAGCTTCTACACTGTTAAACACCAGGTGATTCATGCCAAGTTGCTGTTTTGTAATTACTCTTAAAGCTTTTATGAGTGGTTGTATTTTTTTATTCCAACTTTATTATGAACTCCTTCAGGGAAGGACCTCCATTTCTATTTCTTTGCCATCCTTGCACATAACATGTAGGAGGGGTGGAAGGTTAAATTAATGCTGTTGACTCTATTGTTTTTAAGCCTCCACCTGGTCAACATGTGGGAACTTGTAAGTCACAGATTCAAGTCTTACATTTATTTCTTTCACGTTTACCATTATCAATATGTCAAGTGTTAGGTTTCTGTAAGAATCCTGATAAACTGGGCTGTCAGGAGTTAATAAAGTGGTTTTTTTGTTTTGTTTTGTTTTGTTTTGAAGTTTGGTTCCTGAGTCAATATTACCTGAGAAGTCTGTTAAACATTCAAATTCCTATGTTCTACCCCAAACCAATAAGTCAAATTCTGTGGTAATGGATAGTGAATAACTACATTTTTAATGAGCTCCCTACATAATTATTGGGCATAGTGAAGTCCAAGGTCTTATTTAGCAATGTCAGGAAAGAGAATTGCCCCAGGAGTAGCTACATTTACTAGGGTCTCTGAAAATGAACTGCCCCCCATCATTCTACTCTGTTACAACCTTCATAACTTTATACATTTAACAGACATGCTTTCTTTTATTCCTGCTGAGTTTCTAAACTTGGTTTTCCGTTCCTTTTTGTGTCACCTTTATCAGAGATTCCTATTGCCGGTTTTCTGGTCTTGACTAGATAAACTGACCATCACTCCTAATTGAAACTCCCTTTACTTAATAATCTGGTTTCAATGTTCTTTATCCTTGGACTACACCCTGATTTTTGTTAAATCATTCATTGTGGCTCTACAGGAAGCTCTTGAATTCTTTTCCCTCATAGAAGGTTTTTACTGAGAAATATTGGGAGTGAAAATAAGCAAGCTCATTACTAACAATGAGAAAACTGAGTAGGTTTTATGATCTAAGCTACGTGTTTGTTTTAAGGAGATGAATTTTCATCACATTGTGCTGGCTACTATAATTATTTGCTTATAGTACTTGCTGAAACTTGTAATATAGTATCCTAGTTGCCCAATTAACAGGAAACATGAAGTGCCTCTGGATTAAGGCATTTAAATTTTATTGACCTAAATGTTTTATAATTGGACATTACATCCTCAAAGAAAATGAATCTCTTTATTGTCTTATCAAGGTACATTTTATTTTTTACATTTGGCATAGTCTTTATTCAAAAAAAGGATATTAAAAAGTATGGTTTTATGTCTCCAAATCTTCTCTGAGATTATCTGCTATGTCCAGCCATTTTTTGAAAAACATAATAATGTAGTATCATGACTGTTCTGGGAAACAAACATTTTCTTTCTGAAGCATATGCAGTCCATACTGTAGGGCTCACATATAGAGAATGTAATGG
>NW_016804640.1:94154-97732 GCF_001698545.2 Rhinopithecus bieti
ATATATTAAATTTATTAATTAAATTTAATACATAATTTATGAGTTACCAGAGTAAACCTTTATGTAATGGTTAATGTTCAAAGTTTCAATGATGCTCATTTAATCCTAAAACTGGAAACTATTTGATTTAGGTTTTCTCACTTCTAAGTCACCTTTTCTTAGATAGGTATTTTTAGTCTACTTGTAAAATCTTATTTCTCAAACAAACACCATAGCTGAAAATTTTCCATTCTTCATGGTGAAATGATTATCTAAATGGAATAGAAACACCGTAAGTAAGATATACTCAATGACTATATTTTTCTTTTAGCATAGGAAGATGATAAAAATTTTTATATAATAGACTGTCTTGTATCTGTCATTGTTTTCCTTTTGAGAGATAAACCATGGCAATGTAAATATTATTTGAAAGTAGCAGGCCATATTTTTATTTGAAAATACAAATACATATATACCACTTCATTAGTGTCCGTGGAATCCTCAGTGATTAAAAAAGAAGTTTTTCTGTTACACCCAACTGTGATTTTATTAGTTGCTACATCCTTAAATTTGATTTACACTGAATGACAGCCACAATTAATATCATGTTAATCAGATTTGATACTGCATGTAGTTACTTGATGTTATCAGAACTTTAGCTAACTTCCATAGGATTGCCTTTAGGATATTATCTTATCTCTAATGTGTAGGACTTATGCATTAGAGGCGGTAACAGCCCATTGATTTTGGCTCAGTATTACATTAACTAATTGCCAACGAACACAAGCAAAACAAATGACAACCAATACCCAGTTTTCCCAATTGGATGGTCTTTTATTGCTGACTTAGGAAATCGAATCACTCAGACAAGCCTTGCTAAAATATTGCATTTTTTTTTTAAAGAAAACCTGTGATAGTTTAATCGTTGAATAGAGTCCCCACATATACTGCACTCAATTTATTTTACTATTAAAATTTTGCTGGTATCGTAACTATCTTACAATTAAGTAACCAATATTCATACATTATTATTAACTAACGTCCATTTTTATTCAATTTCCTCAGTTTCCACCAAAAGTCCCTTTTCTATTACATATCACATTTATATTTCATGTCTCCTTTGGCTCTTCTTGACTTTGACAGGTTCTCAGATTTTCTTTTTTGATAATGCTGACAGTTTCAAGAGTATAGACCAGGTATTTTGTAGAATGTCCCCTTATGTAAATTTCTCTGATGTTTTTCTCATGATTAGATTGGAATGATGGGGACAGAGGAGGAAGATGACAAAGGCAAAATATTATTGTCATTACATCGCACTAAGTGTACATACTGTCAACATGATCGAACAATATTTTAATGTTTAAAATGTTTAACTGACAGTTAATAATTGTGCTTATTTATGGGGTACAATACAATGTTTTGATCTATGTATACATTAAAAATATTCAATAACCTAATTATCATATCTGTCACCTCACCAGTTTATTTTTATTTTTTGGTGAGAATGTCTAAAATTTTAGCAATTTTGAGCACTTTTGATGTTAAACTTGCATATCTGGCTAAGTTCATATTTGTCAGGCTTCTCCACTAACCGTGTAAATTTCCACTTTCCTGCCCTTCTTTCATATCGTACTCACACTTTGGAAAGAAGTCACTATGTGCAGCTTACACTTAAGGCTCAGTATTCTGCTCGACCTCTTTGAGGGCAGAGTGCTGGCATAAATTATTTGAAATTCTTCAGCACAAAATAAAATTGTCTTTATTCTTTTATTTATGTATTTATATTTTTATTTTTTTTTTTTGAGATGGAGTCTCACTCTGTTACCCAGGCTCACTGCAACCTCTGCCTCCCGCATTCAAGCAATTCTCCTGCCTCAGCCTCCCGAGTAGCTGGGATTACAGGTGCCTGCCACCACTCCCGGCTAATTTTTCTATTTTTAGTACAGATGGGGTTTCACTATATTGGCTAGGCTGGTCTCGAACTCCTGACCTCAAGTGATCCGCCCGCCTCGGCCTCCCAAAGTGCTGGGATTACAGGCATGAGCCACCACGGCCGGCCTTCTCATTTACTCAATCATTTATTTATATCAGTATGGACTCATGGGTGTTTATCTTATATTATGATTTGCAATCCAATAGTACTTCATTTTGCTATTTAAATTATTCCAGTTTGGCTATTGGGAGCTTTTTTCGTTAATCCCTCTGTCCCTTTGACACACCTGCAGCATTTTTTTGAATACTTATTTTCTGGTACTACAAGATGTTCCAGGTTCATCTCTCAGAATATTGATTTTGACTCGATTTTTTTAACTGAGGATCCAGTGTTCCCCAGTGCTCCTCCTTGATTTCAGTTTTTCCTTCTCCTTTAAATAAAATAATTTCACACTGGTACGAATACATACATATACATATATGTGTACATATATGTATAAAACACTGCAGTTATTTTCACTAATAAAGTCATATGACTTATAATGTCTTAAGGCATCAACAGGATCAGCATTAGGGACCAGAGTCAGAAAGAAGACATACAAGCTTCCAGAACAGTCTTTAAAGTACAAAGTGACTGGACATTTGTGCAATTTGCAACACGTCAATATAATTAATATGCTGCTCTTGACATCACTAATTAATATGCTGCTCTTGACACCATTTGTTATATAGTACAATGCATTTTGAAGCCTTTATTTCTATTTCCAAACGCAAAATTAAATGATGTCATTCACATACCAGAAATAACAACTATGTTTAACCATAAAAGCATATGTCTCCAAAGTATCACCAAGTTCCTTAAATGACAGTCCCCAAATTTTCAAATATTAAATATATTTTAATGAATGTTAACTTAATTATATATGTGATAACATACGGTCAGGAACAAGACATGAGGACCATGGTACCTCACTCTCAGGATTGAGGCGATGAGTAGCAAGGATTTGAAATCAACCAGCAAAGGTTTTGTCTCTAAATATGTTAGGAATCATTGCAATAAATTTACATTTTTGGTCGTAATGTTCTAAATGTAGTAAAGCAATTGAATAACTTATGTAATTTTGTGTGGCGTGTTTTAAACCATAGGCAAAAAGATTTAGCCTTAACCTTTCTGTGAATAACAATATAATTGTAGTTCATTTCTCATTCTTTCTTTTGACATACAAGTTTCTACTGAATAATGCAGTGTAAAGTGAAGTGAAGCAGGTCTAATTCTGAACTTCAGAAAATTACACTATTTTCACCTTGTAAGAAGATAGGCAACAACAACATTAACAGATATAATACCTGGAGAAATACCAATTGTAGATGTCAGCAACAGTTTCACATTCAAAGTCTTCCCTCGGGGGCCAGAGAAAATATACGTAAAGTACTCCACGCTTGGCGCACAGTGAGCGCCAACAAAAGGTACTTCCTGGCCGGGCGCGGTGGCTCAAGCCTGTAATCCCAGCACTTTGGGAGGCCGAGACGGGCGGATCACGAGGTCAGGAGATCGAGACCATCCTGGCTAACACGGTGAAACCCCATCTCTACTAAAAATACAAAAACTAGCCGGGCGAGGTGGCGGGCGCCTGTAGTCCCAGCTACTCGGGAGGCTGAGGCAGGAG
>NW_016804640.1:98306-104435 GCF_001698545.2 Rhinopithecus bieti
AAAAAAAAAAAAAAAAAAAAAAAAGGTACTTCCTATTTTTAATGTTGTATTAGTATTGCTTTGTTATTGTTACCTTTCCAAAGTCATTTCCTACCACTCTCTCTGTTGAGCACGCTTCTCCAGATGCACTATCAACCACACTCCCAACTCAGGCCCCATGAAATTGATTTCTTCCTGGAAAGCACTCCCTGCAGATACCCACATATCTCATTTTCTACTTTACGGAAAATAATTTTACAATAAGTTTCACTGTTTTAGTCTTAGAATTTCTCTTATGCATGAATATTTCCCTAGCAGATATCAAAACAGATGGGTTTGTGTTAAGGATGAAGACCTACAATACATTTGACCCTATCTGAATCGTTTTGTTAAAAAAGGCAAATACACTGTCATGTGTCTATTTTCTTAAAGGGGAGAGGTCTCTGTATGAGGCACTTGCCACACTGGCTGAATAGTCATATCCCCAGAGGGCAAAAGAGCAACATGGTTACAGGATGGCTGGAAAGTCACCTCTGTGGCCATGGACCATGCATGTGATCCTAAAATCACTATAATGAATAACAGGGCAGGACATAATTTTTAGTTCACAGGTTAAGGAATATTTTGAACATTAATCAATGGACTCTGTGGGGACATGTGGCATTGATTTATATAGAAAACCATATATGGTGGTTAAGTATTCCCTTGGCACAGGAGAAGTAACCTCTCATTTGCTTCAAATTCTTGAGTCAGACATTCTGTCTTTTCTCACTTCATTTAAATATCTACTTAAATATTACCTCATCCAAAAAGCCTTCTCTATCTGAAGGAGTGCCCTCTACTTCACTCTATTCTTTCTAACTAATTTTTGTCATATTATTTATAATCACCTAAATATGATAATTTGGTTTATTTTTATTGCCTCTCTCTTCCCATTAGAATGTGTATTCAATGATTCAATGAAAACAGATTCTCTGTTTTGATCCTGTTTTATCCCTAACATCTAGAAGAGTGCCTGGAGCACAACGAATGCTGAATCTTTGTGGAACAAATTATTAACAAATTCTAAGTCTTATTCATCCAATCCTACTTTCTCTTGGATAGCAACATATACAATAACATCTGCTCATTTTTTCTAGGCAAACCTCACTTGAAACTTGGAAAGGGCTCTAGTAAAGAAAGAATGGAGTCTTTACTGGCAGTGCACAGATGACAAAAATATTTAAAGTCATGTATCAGTACAGTTGGTAGGTTGTACAAAAGCCTGAAACCCCAACAGGTAAAATAAGGGCATGGTCCCAATTCCTGACAATTCCTTAGAATTAAACAGCTCTGTAAATGTCCAATTTTGTACTGGGGCATGTTCTTGGTCCATAAATGGTTCATTTGCATTTTATGCAATGTCTTCGAACACAAGAGGAAATCACGACATCTCTCTTTCAGCAAATGCAGTAAGCGTGATTTTTCATGTTAACACGGTGACATCCATATGTATACTTATGCAATAGTGCTTATGAGCAATTGCAAATACCTATATATATGATTTCATAATTAAATATCCTGTCACATAGGAAGCATAATCATAACACAATGTTAAAATATGTGTTCTTTCTGTTGGAATGCTATGGTTGAAATAAGGAGAAGACACTTGAGCAAGGTAGTTATGGGGAATCAAAGATGCAGAGTTAGTAGATAACTAGGACAAAAGTAAAATGATAATTGAGCACAGGTCTCTGATGACCAGCATACTGGTATATGAATACTCACAGTGTGGGATCACAATACAGAGCTGTTCCTAAATGCTCTATGTACTTATAATTCAATTGCATATGAATATATTTGGATTTTAACTTTCCAAACCAACATGTTAACATAACTTTAAGAATGTTGGCTTTAATATCCTTTCCAGGAAGAATTGTGATTTATTCTGTTGTATTGCATGTTTGCAATTTAGTCCATTCTCTATTTATTCCCCATAATATTTGTAGAAATCAGGGTGGCTTAAAGAGCCTTGCTTTGCTCTGAGCGTCATAGCTCATCTTGTACTAGTATGATAATTCTCCACACTCACTACTGTTTTCTTTTTTTAAAAAACCACTGGAGTTATATTGAGAGGATGGCAGCCTGCTGCCAACTTATTAGGATCTTTTCTTCCTGCTCCCCAATATTGCTGAAGAAGAGAGGCACTGGACAAGCAAGGTACCAGGAAGCTCCTTCTCAAATGATGCTGCATCAAGACAGGAAGATCTAGAATGGGTAAGGAGAAGGTAATAAACCCTTGTATTTCAATTAATAAGATCCTTAATTTAGCCCCCTCCTGCCTAAGATATCCGTGGCACACCTATAAAACCATTTCCTGTATGTATGTTAAGAAAATGTTAGCTTTCCAATGAAACCATAGAATAATTAGCAAGGCATTTTTTTAGAAAATAAAAAATGTAAGGAATGCAATCAAAGGATAAATGCACTTTTTAAAACTGTCACTTGATGACACTTTAAATTTGACATTTTATCTAACATTTTTTCTAACATCTATTTTATTGTAAATATTCTCATACTAGAAAATTAATTCATGTATTCTCAAATAATTTTGCTCCAAGGTCACAGTTGGTAATTTACATTTCTCTACAACAGAGTTAAATTCATTTATTCATCTCCAAATTTAGCAGTTTTAAAAAATTGTTCTTGGTGAGGAGAGCAAATTTGAAAGCCTGCTGAATTTAAAATTATGGACTCTATATTACTCTGAGAGTCTTATTTGCCGTACCAAATGCAACCTGCAATCCCTACAGTTATATAGCTTTTCCACGGACAAGCACAAAATACTTAGGAAAATTTCACACATACGTGCCTTATTTCCTGAGAAGTTTATATGGCAGACAATCTAACTTTATTATTAATGTCATTTCGCAAAGTCTTCTGCATGTTTATATTTCAACAAGACTGAGTTCCTACAAAGGCATCATTTTGCTGTAATGTTGTTAGGCTGCTGCTTCTTTTGATATTCTGTTTTGAATTTATGAAAGCAAGAAACTGTGAGGTTGTTATATTGGGAAAACTTATATTAAGAAGTGAATCTGCCAGTTCTTCTTCTCTATTTTTATGTGGAAACATAGTATGCCAAATATACAGGTTTCCAAATAAATTAGCATGTTGAACTACTATATGATCTAAAATGCATAAAAACACTTCTTTTTCTATGGCATTACTAAAAATTAATTACATTGCCAATATTATCAACTGTGTCTAAAACAAGTTGGGACTATAAAAATGTCTGACAGTGAGAAAGTAAAAAAACAAAGAGATAAGGATACACTAGGTTAAGTTATAATTGACAGTATTAGAGAACAGAACGTAATTTTCCTGCACTCAAACAATACCGGTGGGCATAAAAGTAAAGATAAAATCAAATGTTTTTTGAACTACACCCAAACTACACTGTACAGTCACTGTTTATTCAATTTTCATTTTATGTAAAAGCTGAAATGCTCCTTTTCCCGCTTTAAGATCACATTGCTGTAAGTAGCATCGTATTACCTGCTTTATGCAGAATATTTTCATGCTTGCAAAACTAGCTATGAAAGTAATAAAACTTGAAATGAGTCTCCGAACGCCAGATATTCCATATCGTCACATAAAGATAACACAGTTTTAAGAGTCAATATAGCAACTATGTACTAAGGAAACAGATAAGGAGATAAGGATGTGCTGATCAGTCACAGCTTTTATTTTGTCACAGTTGGCCTAACTCAATGTCAGAAAGAGTTTCTGTGATTCATAAAACTTGCACAAAGAATTGCATTTAAATATCTGAGCCACGAAGTGTATTTATAGAACATTAGTAATTACAATAAACATTTCTTAGAATTGAAACAGAATTCTTAATGAAAATAGAAGTAAACTCATAACCCACACCCCAAATTTCCAGTAATTATCAAGACGTATTCGTTATTGCTGTTTTCTTTTATAAACTTAGAGGAAACGGTTTCTGAGAGACCCTGATTGGCTGAATACAAACTCAGAGATTATTATGACACTTTCTATTTAAACCCTAAACACGAATTGTAGAGGTTAAGTTAACTGAAGTTACGGCTTTCAGTCATGCGACCAAAACTCTTTACCTTGCTGTAGAATCTTCTATATTGTCATCAGCCATCATCTCCAAATCTTGTGCGCGTTTCCCACAAGCTTCTTGGAATAAATTCTTCTCTGGAACTGCCTTAGGAGTATCTTCATTTGCTTGAAAATGTACTATCAGATTATGTTGCTGCAAATTCTGAACGGCTCTCTGATGGGCAGGGGCCGGTCCTGGCACTGGTGCCAGTATATTGTGGTGGACAGGACTGTTGCTTTTCTTCAGTCCGTTTCTGTCCCGAGAGTGGCTCTTCAACCTGCCCTGAACCGGGGTCCCTCTGTGCTCATATCCTTCCTGCTGAAGACAGCTTCCAGTGCTGGTGGAACCTTGAAAAGGATGACTAAACCACCTCCAGCGTAGCCTTAGGATCTGTTTCACATCAAACTCTTTCTTGCCAGACACTGACATTGTAGCAGGAGGAAAGACAAAAGCCTTCTCTCACAGAAAGGAAACGGAGCCTTTGTTATCTCTTGTTTTCTGCCTCTTCTGTAGAACTAACAAAAGCACAAGTGCCGAGAGCAGTCTTTCTTGCTTTCTCTCCCCTCCCCACTGCCTATGATACACTGTGAATACTTGTAGCCTTCTAGCAGAAGCAGAAGGCTGCAGCTAACCGTGTAGGTGGGAACCCATGCTGACAGGATGATGAGGTCAGACCTTAAGCAAGTAAATCAGCTTACCACAGGAAAGCAGCCACCACAACACTCTCCAGCTGTTAAATTTGCAGGCTTGTAGTCCTCCTGCTTGGACTTGCAAATATCTAGTCCTGCTTCTTCAGTATCAAAGTACAGTAGCTGCAGTACAAACCCAGGCAAGTGAGCCAAAGAGAAGTGTTTAAACTTATTTTCTTCTAGATGCCTTCTACTCACGCCTCCCCTGCTAGATTCATTTCTCAGTAGCCCACTTCTAAAATGTACCACTTTGTTCCATGATAATGTGCGACAGAGGAATTCATTATAATCTATTTTGAGATTCCTTTTATGGAAACTTTGCAAATGGTTCATTAAGGGAAAGCATCAGTACCCTCATGCGGGTTTGTAATTAGTTTTTTACAAAACTAATCTGAAAATGTGAGTCTCTATATGAATATTTACCTGAAAACTTGACAAATTTTAGAAACATAAGAAAGCATTGATTACTCATGATCACTCACACAGAAACACACCATTTGGGAATGGAGAAATGATATTTTTAGTCTACATATGGAGGAAGAAAGCAGTGCTTTTCCAAGCTAGTTAGGTTAAAAGAGATGTCTTCTCTCAGTGACCACAGCTTGAAAATGAATAGTTCATTCTGGCTCCATGCCTGGATACACACCTTCTTATCATGCCCTTTACTTTCACAGGCAATGTTAAAGGTTTGTTTTCTTTGTTCAAAAACCCTTATGAGAGGATGAACAGAGTGTGTTTTGGATTAACTCCAAATCATCACACTGCTCAGGAATAACTGTGCCCAAAGTACTTTGAGATCTGAAGCATAATCACTACTTTGCACAGATGTACATGTTTACAAAAGACAGTCATGTATCAAGAATGCATTTACCACTGACATTTTGAAATTCAGTTTGTTACTTTACCCAGTTCTCATGTCACGCATACAGGCGATAAAGAGGAAATTATGCTAGTGTATGCCTAGAAAGAATACTGAAGTTGTAAGATTTTGCCTTTAGTTTAGCTTTATGGTTAATGAGCTGTGTGACCTTGGACAAGTCACTTTACTTCTTTGCATCTCAATTTCTTCATATATATTATACAGAGTCTAGACAGATTTCTATGTTTTCAAAAGCACTCAGATGCGATGGATTTAAAAACAACTGAAGAGAGAATAAAATGAGTCTCTCTAAGTTTTGATAGGCATTTTATCCGTGGTTTTCTTTGAATTCAATTATACCTCTCCCTTTCCCCCCTTGTTTCTGTAGGTGTGATGGTTAATTTATGCATCAACCTGACTGAGCTATGGGATGCCCAGATATTTGGCTAGTCTGGGTGTTTCCATGAGAGTATTTTTTTTTTTTTTTT
>NW_016804640.1:107334-111059 GCF_001698545.2 Rhinopithecus bieti
CTTTCAAGTAAAAATATGTTACGAAATAATTATCTTAGGAAACTGAAATGAAAATGTGGATTCGAGGAGAAAAGAAACTATTTGAAATTTCTGCTGCTAAAGAAAAAATTGTCATGTATTATTGAATTACAAGGGTATCAAATCAGTACAATTTTTAGATTCCATTGAATATATTTGAAAAAGTAATTTAAAAATTTATTTTTAAATACTAACATTTAAAGTATGGTAGAGAGTGCATCTTTTGACACTTTAAAATTATGATGTAATATTTCAAATGTGAGCTTCATATTATATCAGACTCTACATAATTTTTCAAAACTTTTTGTAGAGGATGTGTGGAGCAAAATGTTTGAAGACAATTCCTGACAGCTAACTTCAGTTTGAAAGATTATCACTTGATTTTAAGCCCGTTTTTACTCCATTCCATATTTAATTAAGAGCATTCTGCAGTAGCATTATACAAACCTTCCTCATTTATTCCCCCCCTCTTTCCTATGGAACATAACTGCTATCCCCATTTTTATATTGAAACCATCCACTCTAGTGCAACTGTTCTCAAAGTTTAGTGAGCTATCACTTTATATTTTTTACTTATTAAATGGGCAGATTCTGATTAGCAATTTTAAGGTAGGGTCCAGAAACCCATTTGTTCAATAACCACTTTAGGGCACCCTTTGAAAGTGGTCGACAGACATTTTAAGAAATAGTGTTTTAAAGTAGCCAACATGTGATCTTAGTTGAATAGAATTATTTCTTCTAATTTTTTATTTCCTTGATTTTTTTTTTTACTCATTCATTCATTAATTCATCCAACAAAGTCTTATTGAGTGCCTACTATGTGCTGGGCTCTGAAGATGCAAATATGATTACATTGTTCTTGCTCACAAGAGCTTACCTTTTGTACTCTTGACCACCCCATCTTTTCTGGAGCAGTCTTCTCTTGGTCCTTAACAATATGCTCTCTTTTTCTTCCATCTGTGTCTTGATATCCATCTTTCTCTCCTCTAAACCTAGAAACATATATACGTGCAGACTTCAGGTTTCAGCCTTGTCTCACTGCATTTACTTCTTTATATTAACTATCATCTAAAGTTTATTTGCTCTCAAATTTCAGTGGTAATCTCTGTGTAGGTAATTTTTAAATCTTTCTTTTAAGCCATACTTTCATTAATGTTTCAGTTCCAAATCTCTAGCATCCTACAAGATCTTACTTTATAAAGAAATCTTTATCTCTGTCTTTATGCTGTAGTAGCAGTTTACAAGAAAATATAATATCAGTCATTCCACAAACTGATTACCTTCACTTGAACTTTCTCTGTCTTTCAATTAAACAGAACTGGTTTTAGTGTTCTAAGGATCAAGATTTTACCCTAAAAAGAGTTTTTAAAAATTATCTTGGCCCTCAGCAGTGTAAAGTTGATCGTAAATATAGACATGGTCACTGGTCTTGAATTACATGAAGCTAAAAATATCTTTTAATGTTAGCCACCATAACTAAATATATTTTCTACTGGAAAACCTAATCAATCAGCACATTAAAAAGCTAATCAACCACAATCAAGTAGGCTTCATTGCTGAGATGCAAGTTTGGTTCAACATATGCACCTGACCCCCCATCCCATCATGGCCAAGCATTCAATTTGTAAGGTTACTCTGGGGTCCCCTTGGCCAGAAGGTGGTCTGTTCAGTCAGTTGGGTGAATTTGAAATGATGAGCTGAATGAAACACTTACAGCTTACAGGTGAGATGCTCTAATTAGAATTCTATTTGAAAAGAATAGACTATGTCTATCATGGGATCTGGTTTCATGAACATTTCTGGAATAAATAACAATGTAAATTGAAAGCCACATGGTTTTCTAGAGGGAAATCTTTGCACTGATCTTATTCTCAGTTTTCTTACTGACTTCTTGTGTGAGAAAAATTATAAAAAATCATTTTGTGCCTCAGGTTTTCCTTTTATAGAAAAGCACAGAACAACACGCCTTTTCTCTAGATTGTAAGAGGTTGTGAAGAAAGGCAACTTAACATATAAGGTATGTATAGCCATCTAGAAGTAAGTAGCATAAAAATACAATTTATGATTGTTAAATTATTATTTAAGAGGATTTTTATTGTTGAAAGTAGTACTTTGGATATGCGCTTATGTCTCATGGATTGTTCCAAAAAACCAAGAAAATTCATAGTCTTCAATACTAAGTAAATTGCCAACTAATGGTATTTTAACTAGTAGGATCATTGGAAGGGTGGTTATGAGTTATAACAGCTAAAGAGAGTTACAGTTCTCTCATTTAAAAAGGTGAATAAAATGTTCCTCCTAGAGTTAATAGTTTATATAAATGACATATTTATCTCTTCTAAGTAAGCTCATAAGCATGACTGCAAGTTCAGAAAAATCAAAACAAAGTAACAAGGAAATGTAGAAAAGTACACTATTTGTACTGTCCAAGGAGGAAAAAAAATGCTGGTCTCTTACAGTCCAAAATATGAGAAAAGTACCTTTCGTTTCTGCTTTTTCAAACTGCATTCAGTGCTTAGATAATTTTACATTAGAAAACAAAGTTTTACAAAACTTGCATCGAACTTTGTTTTAACATGTTAACTTTATTCTCACAAAACTCCTCTCTCTCTCTCTCTGTATACACACACACACTCACACACAGCTTTTGGGATAGAAAATTTGCACTATTTGCAAATTCTTGGCAAAAATATATTACATTTAGCCAACAAACCATGTGTAAATGGGTAATGAATGTTAACAGACAATCCACAGAAGAGAAAAACTGATTGTCCAATAAACATGTGAAAACATGCTCAGAATCACACATAATGAAATAATGCAAATGAAATTAGCAAATATAATTTTAATTTTATATTCATCAAGCTGGCACAAATTAAAGTACCTTAAGATATTCATATTGGCTAGGATGTAAAGTTATGTAACAGAAATTTACTCTCACTGAAAGTGGGAGTTTACATCAATAAATAATTTTGGCAACATCTAATAAAGTTGCAGATGCACATGCCCAGTGGTCAAGGTTTCCACTCCTAAATGTAAGACCACAAAAAACTCACATAGATGCATGAGAAAACTTTACAAAATATTAATTGTAGAATTGTTTGTACTAAAATGAAACCAGAACAAAAAACAGATTTTTATCAATATGAGAATAGAAAAACAGGTTTTGATATAATTCTACAATAAAATACTACTCAAAAATAAAAATAAATGAACTAGAAATAAATCAACATGAATCTAAATATAAAAATCATAACACTAAGTAGACTAATTTGTTTAGTCACAATAGAGTATGTACAAAAAGAATACTATGGAAGGTATTATCCTTTATGATAGCCTCGTGTGTGTGGTACAGAAAAATGTTAAAACTGAGAAAGAGAAGAAGGCTGCACACTGAGATATGAGGGTAAAATGTTAAGATTTACTGCATAGCAACATTAAGCAACACAAATTGATATATATGAGTATATATGTGTATACATGTATATATTTAGTAAATATTTACCTATATATAATTTATATACATATTTAAGACAGTCATATTAAGAATATACATATTTGAGGGGCCGGGCGTGGTGGCTCAAGCCTGTAATCCCAGCACTTTGGGAGGCCGAGACGGGCGGGTCACGAGGTCAGGAGATCGAGACCATCCAGGCTAACATGGTGAAACCCCGTCTCTACTAAAAATACAAAAAATGAGCCGGGCG
>NW_016804640.1:113858-115803 GCF_001698545.2 Rhinopithecus bieti
TATATTGCTGAATTGTTCTACTAGCCTGCTTAAATGTGATAAAAGAAAATCTTGAAATAATATTGCTAATTTTTTTTGAAAACTCATCATTTTGGATCAGTTATATATTGTACTTTTTGTTGCTACACTATCAACTCTCGTGTTGGAAGCATGACCTGTACCCAAGAGCTAGGCAGACACAGAAGTATTACTGGAGAAAGCAGGCAGTACCCAGATTTATTTCACATTTAATAATAATAGGTTCATGTCTTGAAATCTGACACTATGAACAGCAGTTTCTAAAGCACTATACAAGAATTACATCATTTAGTCTATGGGGTGATCGTACTTCTAATAATAGTGGACTAGCTCCTGTTGAACCAATACTTCTGTAGGTAATAACTGTAAATCCTGGACAAAATATTTTAAAAAGTACTTGAAGTCACTGAAGAGTGACAAAAATCAGGAAAATACTAGAGAAAGCTTTACACATAGAAGGTGAGAATGGCAACATCATTGAGTGAAAATTTTCTTTTTTATGGCTTTAAGCTAGAGGACAGGACATATTGCACATACGTGAGCCAGCTATTACTTGGATACAAGCCTGTAGTCTTACTGTCTTCAAGAATTGGAGAATAGGGTTCAGGTTAACCATATAAGATGGACAAGAAATTAGAAAATTCCAACAATAGAGGCACAAGGATGATTTCATTAATTTTTAACACGAATTCAACCAAAGTTTTGGCTTAACTACGTATGTATGGTGTTGGTTTTAGCAGCTCAGCTATGATTAAGGAATTGAACAAAGACTTAAGCTGCGTACCGCTGAAAGTGAGACTGTTTAAAGCTTGATTTCAACCAATATAACTGACTACTAAAACACACGGGGAAAATCAATACACTTTGAAAATGATAACGTAATCCAAAACCAATGGAGATGTATAATCAAAATGTTCAAATTAAATTTCAATTTCTAGACATGTAAAAATGTGACTTAAGAGAAAAGGCAACCCATGAGTATTAACCCCGATATATGCCAGATATTCGAATTAGCAGATAAGAATTTTAAAGCTGGTATTGTAACTATGTTCAAAGATGTAAGAAACACGGAAGATATCAGCAGATAAATAAGTCATTTAAAAGAACCTAACGGAAATTCTAAAGCTGAAAAAATACAATATCTGAAATATAAAATTCCCTGGATGGGCTTAGCAACAGAAAGTATAACAGAGGAAATAGTAAGAAAATTTGGAGATAGAACTGATAAACTATCCAATCTGAATAACAGAGAGAAAAAAGAATTTGTTAACAAAAATTGATCTGTGTGACAATATGAAAATGTCTAATACATATGTATTTTTAAATCTCAGAATGATAAATAACAATTAGTGGGTCAACAAAAATATTTGAAGAAAAAATAGCCAAAAAATTATATAATTTGATGAAAGACTTAAAATTATAAATTCAACAATCTTAGCAAAATCTAAGCAGAATACGTACAATGGCAATCACAGTTTGGCATATCATAATTAAATTGCTGAAAACAGATGTCTGTGTGTGTGTGTGTGTGTGTGTGAGAGAGAGAGACAGAGAGAGAGAGACAGACAGAAATTTTGACCAGTGAGTTTATACTAGGAAATAAATGAAGAACCAAAGACAGTAGAAAAACATGTTTAGAATGCTGAATGAGAAAAAAAATTCAACACAGAAGCCTATATCCAGAGAAAATATCCTATCAGAATGATGAGTAAATACATACATTTCCAGACAAACAAAAACAAAGATAATTCATCACAAATAAAACTGTCCTATTAGTATAATGGCCAAAGGATGTTTTCAGGCTAAAGGAAAATGGTACCAGATAGGAAATGAAATCTTCAGGAATGAATGAAGTGTACTCAAAATGGTACATGTGTAGGTCAATGTAAATTTAAATATAAATTAAAATATGGCTGGTTAGGCGGAG
>NW_016804641.1:0-248 GCF_001698545.2 Rhinopithecus bieti
TAAATGAAAAGAAAAGTGTAACTCTGTAAGCTGCATTCACTCGTCACAATGCAGTTTCTCAGAATGCTTCTTTCCATTTTTATCCTGAGGATATTTCCTTTTTCACCATAGCCCTCAATGCGCTCCCAAATATCAATTTGCAGATTCCATGAGAAGAGTGTTAGCAAACGCCTTCATGAACAGAAAGGTGGAACATGGTGAGATGAATTCACAGGTCACAAAGAAGTTTCTGAGAAAACTTCTTTCTC
>NW_016804642.1:0-1607 GCF_001698545.2 Rhinopithecus bieti
GGAAGGAAGGAAGGAAGGAAGGAAAAGATTAGACCATATGATCTCTAAGCTTCTTATTTATGAAAAAGAACTGAGGCTCTGGGATCTAAATGACTAATGCGAAGAATCAACTATGTGTTATGGCTGTGTGTCATTGCTAAGTAAATTATTTAAATCTCTGAACCTCAGTTTCTTTACCTTCAACTTAGGAATAATTCCATTAACCTCATGGCATTGTTATGAGGATTACTGAATCAGCAAGAAATTCATCAGAACTTCCTCTGGCCAAGGTCTTCCTCCATGATAAAATCTCACTCACTCTCTGGGACCCAGTGCCATCGACATCAACCTCAAAAAGGTTTCCACAGAGCTGCTCAACTAAGAAGCTCTTCTGAGGAAGAAGTTGCTAACACTGTGATGGGCTCCGTTCTGTTTCTCTCGGCAGGATCGCCGTCCTCCTGCCTGTTCGCGTGTGTCCTCTCAGCAGAGTCAACAACAAGGTGCCTTTCTGGTCGACTGATTCCGAAACGTCTTGACTCACACACTGTGATGTTTCCCATGCAGTGTCATTTCTTTCAACATCTTCCAATAGTCCTTTTGATTTTTTTTTTTTTTTTTAGAAAAAAAAAAAAACCTCAGTAATCAGTTTTTCTCAAATTTTCCACTTCATGATCCTGATTGGGTCAAACACTTGAAAATTATGTTAAGAGGCTCAGATCAAAGTGAGTCAAATTGAGTTGGATCTAATTCCCTGTAACTTCCAGGCCACCGTCCCTAAATGCAAAGTCGTCTTGTGGCAGCCTAGCAGGAGGAAAGTTACAGACGTTCTCATCCTAATAAGAAATGGAGCATTGGCTGGGCTTAATCTCAGAAGCTAGAGGTGGTTTTGATTTATAAAATAAGACATCAGAAAAAGAAACAGCCCAAGCAAGCATTCTCTGGTTAAATGTAAAATTACATTAAACGCAGAAAGCAAACCCACGTCCTAAGGAGAAAAGAGTTGGACAAAATCATTATAAGGGAATGAAAGAATAAAATACACAACATAACTGGTGACAAAAGGAGGCCTTAGTGAGAAGGTTCCATATATTTAAATGGTTAGAGTCAATATCATAGAAGAAAAGAATGGAAGAGCACAAATTCACCTTTGGACATATAAAATAGAATTAAGGTTGGGTGCAGTGGCTCACACCTGTAATCCCAGCACTTTGGGAGGCCAAGGCGGGCGGATCACCTGAGGTCAGGCGTTCAAGACCAGCCTGGCCAACATGGTGAAACCCTGTCTCTACTAAAAAATATAAAAATTAGCCACGTGTGATGGTGGGCACCTATAATCCCAGCTACTAGGGAGAACGAGGCAGGGAGAATTGCTTGAACCCAGGATGTGGAGGTTGCAGTGAGCTGAGATCACACCACTGCACTCCAGCTTGGGCGACAGAGCGAGATTCCCTCTCGAAATAATAATAAAATAAAATTAAAACACAGGTAGAATTTATTTCCAACATTTTATTAGGAATATTTTCAAACATAGACAAATGAACATTCATATACATGTCACACAGAGCCAACAACTGCTCAAATTTGGTCAAATTTGCTTTATGTCTCTCTCTCTCTCTCTCTCTCTCTCT
>NW_016804643.1:0-3371 GCF_001698545.2 Rhinopithecus bieti
TCTCCTGTTGTGCCCGTTTACTTAAAGCACAGTATTGGGGTGGGAATTACCCGATTTTCCAGGTGTTGTGTGTCTCAGTTCGCCTGGCTAGGAAAAGGGATTCCCTTCCCCTTGCACTTCCCAGGTGAGGCAATGCCTCGCCCTGCTTCAGCTCTCACTGGTTGGGCTGCAGCAGCTGACCAGCACCGATTGTCCGGCACTCCCCAGTGAGATGACCCCAGTACCTCAGTTGAAAATGCAGAAATCACCGGTCTTCTGTGTCGCTCTCGCCGGGAGTTGGAGACTGGAGCTGTTCCTATTCGGCCATCTTCCTCCGCCCCCTCGAGTGTAAATTTTAAATGGCCTAACCTCTTGGGAAAATGCTTGCCAGTTAGCTAATGACCTATTAATTTCATTCCTAGGTATTAACTTGGGAGAAATGAAGACACAAGTATGTGCAAAAACTTGTGTGCAAATATTTAAAGCAGTGCCAAACTAGAAACAAACCCAAACGTCCATCAACAGTTGAATGGATAAATATTTGTAGCTCATCCCTACAGTGAGATATTGCTTAGCAGTAAAACAGAAGAAATTACCTACATACACAACATAGTTGAATCTCTTGTCTGGCATGCCATTACACTACTGTAGAATGGGCTATGACTTTCCTCATCTCTGTGACCACCCTATACAGACTCTCGTGATGGAAGGTCATTCAAGCATCTTACAGCACTGGCAGAATTAGTTTTAACAGTGTCTAATATTAATATTCACCACTCAGCATACATAAAGTTAGCCAGTCCTTTCAGAAATTATTATGCTCTAAGAACTGACAATGCTAAGTTTCATAGTCTATGCTCTTCTCTGATGGTGGGTTACAAGTAGAAAACATTCCAATGCCTTTGTGGTCACATCAGTTTATTAAGGAGCTGTCAAGATGTCACATCTCAAGTTTATGTATTAAGCAGAGCAGTTACTGTCAGAAGCTTCCAAAAATCATAGTATATGACATAGATTGTATTAAACTTTAACGCTAAGATATACAAACCATAATCTTAAAAAAGAACAAGAGAAAGTCCTTTGTGGGAACATAGATAGAGCTGGAGGCCATTATCCTTGGTAAACGAACACAAGAACAGAAAACCAAATACCGCACATTCTCACTTACAAGTAGGGGCTAAATGATGAGAACATAGGGACACAAAGAGGGGAACAACACACACTGGTGCCGACTTGAAGGAGGAGGATGGGAGGAGGGAGAGGATCAGAAAAAATAACCATTGGGTACTAGGCTAGTACCTGGGTGACAAATTAATCTGTACAACAAACTCCTGTGACATGAGTTTCCCTGTATAACAAACTTGCACATGTACCCCTGAACCTAAAAGTTGAAAAAAAAAAAGCAAACAAGCAAACATAGGGATTGGCAATAATTTAACATTTTCTTTAATTCTTAGGGAGTCAAAAAGGGATCACATAGCATAGGCTTTCTGTTCAAATGACTCTCCCTGTCCTGCCACCAAGATCCAAGGAAAGGTATTAAAAGGAAAAATCCATGGAGTTTCAGTAATTTTCCTGTGACAGTGAAGAGTCACTGTGAAGAGAGTGGCCAGAGGCAATTATACAAGTATCTTCAGTTGTTCCTGATCCTTATATAGAAATGTGTAGTCTTGTGTGTTAGTCCATAAAATGACATTTTCTTATCAAAGACAAGCTAAAAGTCAGTGATGCTAGTGGAAATTTTCATAACAAAAAACGATGGCAGCTTCAACTAAATACTTTAAGGAAAATGAAAATTAAATTACATTATCAATTAAGTAATATTAGACAGTATTAAAACTGTTCTCATTAGTGCTGAAACAGCAAGATGCTTACATGACCTTCCATCAGAAGGAGAGTCGGTGTAAGGTGGTTGTAGAGATGAACAAAGTCATGGCCCCTCCTGCAGTGGTATGATGGTATGAAGGAACAAAGTAGGTAGAAGGAATTAAACTGCTTTGTTGGTGGTGGACATTGTTGGTGGGTGCGTGTGTGTGTGCATGCGCATGTGCCTGTGCATGCATGTGTGTGTGCAGATTTGTAATCAGAAACACAGAATAATTGTTAGGCAAATCCTTTCTGAATTTAAAGTTCTTATGCTCCAACTAGCAATTCCATATATCTAATTTTATCCCAGCCCTCCAATCTCCAGGCTGGAATCTTTTCTCAAAATCCCAGATTCTCCATCACTGTCTTCCCAACTCTTTGGGAATGGAGTTTTACTAGGTCCCAGTATGGAATTTCCGAGTGCTTACAAAGAACTAGTGGGCAGTGAACATATAGCTACTCTAAAACATGTCTTCCAGAAAGAGGAATGTCGCTGACAGTTGTTCAGGTTATGCAGTGCAAAACTCATTCAAACTATCTTTTTATCATCTTTATCTATTTTATCTATTTTATCATCTTTATTATGGCACCATTCAAACCATCTTTTGTGACTATATATATTAGCCACATTCACAAAGGCCATGCAAAAATAGTTGCTACTAACACAAATGAAAGATTTGACAAGGGTAACCAACCTACCATCCCGACCTTCCCTCATACGCCTCAAGCCATCCCACCCATCCTGCCCTTCTTACTGCATGCCTTTCATTTTTATCTTCCCTGCCTCCTAATTCTGCTGTTACTGGTAATTAAGGATACTAGTAGGATGCCTGGTGCAGGCTAGATAGGAACTCAGCTACAAACACCTTGGACACGGTAATCCTTCATTTACAAAGGAAATTACATATATCCCATATGATGAGTTGGGAATTTAAATAAGAATATGGAGGAAAAGCTATTCTGGACTTCAGTAAATTAATAGTACACAGATTTAGAGGTGGACAGAAGGCATCCCTATTTGTGTTCTATAAACACAAATCAGAAAACACAAGAAAAAATTCTGATTACAATTATTAAATAAAGGAAGATTTGCATAAATCCAAAGAATAATAACATTTTTTAAAAAATGTGCAGAATAAAAGCTGTGGTAAAAGTCCGATAAGCCACATAGATAGCTGCCTCAGTGCCAAGGAATGGGGGCTTTTTTAAAAAATCAAAACTTGACTTTACTTATACATAACATATGCTAGCAAGAAGCTCAAATGACAGCATTCCATGATCTCTGCTCCAGGGCAAACAGAACAGCACGTTCCCTCTCCAAGATGCCTTGTTTTAGGTCTGCCAGCTGGAAGACATGCTCCCACATGCAACATGTGTTCTCAGAGTTCCGGATATTAAAAGTCTCAGTTCACCTGGAGCACTCCCTTCATAAAGTCACACCTAAGCAATATCCATAGATCCAATAAAGATGACAAAATAGATAAAGATAATTCCTAGGAGTCAAGTAGTGAGCTTTTATTAGGACA
>NW_016804643.1:3688-11758 GCF_001698545.2 Rhinopithecus bieti
TTTAGAAAGAAATGTCACTTTACAAAAGTTCAAGGGGAAAATCTTCTCTTCCTAATGGGGCACTTTTTATCTGTTTGCCCAGCTGTTTGCACAAGTGAGTTCCAATTCAGCTAAAACAACCACAGTTTCCACCTTAGTCAGAATTCCCAGTGCTTTGATTCCTCAGGCCAATGCTTCACCGTCTGGTGAATTTGGATGATTGAATGAGACAGACTGAACCTGCCAATGTGGACATTTCAGCACCATTTGGCAAGGTTAATAGTTTTACCAAAGGAGCAATAACTACATTACCTACTTTGTAACCCAACCAACAGCCAAGTAGGAAAATTACTTTTCAAAGACTACTTTCTAAGTCAACAGTCTCTCATTCTTAAGAAGACACCTCATTCTGAGACATACACAGGTGTCAATTGCACACATTCCCTCAGTCTGATTATGCTAAAATTACTCTTTAAAGTTTGAAGTGCGCTGAGGTTTTTTTTTGGAAGGGGAAGGTGAGAGAGGTAACCTCACACAATGAATGATCATATGTAGGTATCTGCTGTAAGGTAAGTGGGACAGTGACTTGGTTAACTTCAACTAACCAAAAAAACTAAATAAAATTTATATTTACCTTGGGGCAAATATATTCTTACTTATCTACTTTTTATTTTATTCCTTTCATTAACTACTAGGTAGTAGGCATTAGTGACACAAATTCAAATATGATATGTCTGATTGCAAAGACTGGACGTTCTAGTAAATTGGGTAGATGAATAAGTCAGTTGTTTCGGTGTAGCATGATTAACACAATTAGTAAAATAACGCTACTTTTTGACGGATTCTGAACCTGATAAAAGGGGTAAAAGAAAGAATATATATAGAAAACGTCCCTTTAGTTTTGTTTAATTAGTCACAAAAAATAGTTTTTATCCCATGAGGATAGATATACCAAAAGCAAGTAAGGAAGAAAGGAGAAAAATACAAGGTGTCGACATTTATTTTGTAATATTTTTTCTGTACCACTTTGGAAAAATGGTAGATTCTTAGTCATTATTGTTTTTTAATACACAGAAAAGTAACCCAATAGGCTAAGGAACTTAACAAGACTCATTTCCCTTCTTTTTGTTCTTTGCTTATTTTCATGAAAATTCATGGAGATGATTTGCTTGCATTCCGTTGCTCTTTAAAGTAAGAAGTGATGGTATGAAGTGCTCTTGGTGGAAGATGGGCTAAGCTCAATTCCAGGGCTCTGAAAGTGTGGTCTCTGGATTAGAGAATCAGCATCATCCGGGAGCTTGTGAGAAGTACAGATTCACAGACCCCATCCCAGATCTATTGAATTAGAAACTCTGGGGACAGCAATCTGTATTTCAACAAGCTGTACGGGTATTCTGGTGAATACTCAAGTTTGAGAACCATTACTCTTTTAAAATTCAGTGCATTGACAATAAAATTAATGGGCCCAATGTCATTTTAAAGACATTTACAGATATTCAATACAGTATGGAGAAAAGAAACTTCACTCAAAATTCTGTTAAGTTTCCTATCATGAGACTTTTATACATATTTTGGTCTGTGAACAAATTCTGTTAATTAGGGTTTTTGAGAACTATTTCTGCAGACATGTGAGGTAAAATGTTGTATCTGGAATACTACTAACTTCTGAAAGTCAATTATGTGTCTTTAAATCTAACCAATATATTTAGAGATTTAAAATCAAAGATGAGTTGTTTTCCAACATTTTATTATAAAAAATTTTAAACATACAAAAAACATGAATTGTGCAGAGCACATCTATAAGGTAGCAACCAAAAGTCAATGATTCCTGTCTTACTCATCAATCATATACATTTCATCTCTCCATCCCTCTGTCCACCATTCAATTCATCTTAATTTTTAATTAATTTTCATGTCAACTGAATTTCAGTAACCTTCACCCCAAACACTTCAGTATGCATGCCATTAACTAAAGTTTAATATTTATTTATATTTTTCTTTTGATGTAAAATCTAGGTACAGTGAAATACATAAATCTTAACTATACATTACTGTTTTCCCCACATGCCATACGTCTATGTAACCCAAGCCTTTATCAAGATTTATAATATCATCATCAACCCAGAAAATTTCCTCATGCCCCTTCCCAGTTCATTCCCACAACATCCTCCCAGGAACTATTGTTCTTAATTTTACTATCATAGATTAGTTTGCCTGTTCTAGACTCTTTGATTAAATAAAATCACACGGTATGTAGTGTTTTATGTAAGGTTTCTTGCACTTAACATGTCTTGACGATATATGTTTTGTTGCATGCATCAGTAGCTTTTTGTTGCTATTTTCACAGTAGTATTCACATAGTTATTAAAGCCAACATTTTTGCATCTTCCAGTTGTCTTCATAATCAGCCTCTTCTGATTGTACTATTTTTTAAATGTTGATCATATTATAATAAAATTTTTCCAAGAAAAAGTGAAATTATATGTTTATTTCTAATTTTCCAGATTATTTACTTATATAATGCTATTTACCAGGGAAACAAAACTATCAACTCTTCTATTTATAATAGACAATTACTACACTTAACTAAATTCTTAATAGTAAATACAGATAAAACCATGTAATGATTTCATCTTCACTGAAAAGCTAAGTACTGGACACTGACACTCAAGGTCTCTGACACCTTTCCCACTCACTCCCAGCTGATAGAATGCCAGACATGAGCCTCTTTTGACAATGAAGTGTAATATTGACTTTCTTATGTTAAAGAATGATTTTCATGAAGATGAAAGTAGGTAAGTTTAATTGTCTTTACTTTTTAAAATCCTGTCCTTACAATTCTCAGAGTGATCAGGTATCAAAAAATAGAAAATATATCATTCAAATTAATATTACTCTGAGTAATTTTCCAAAAGGACTGATACTTCTTTTTCTTTTCTTCTCTTGATAACTTTAATTTGGGCACTCATTAAATTAAATTCCGTTGACCGAATAGAGGTTGTTTAACCAGAATGATTATTTACAGGACAAAGCAGAAAATGTTACTTCTACCAATACTAAAACATCCTGCATGTGCAAGATTACATATTTCTACTGTGAAACATTGTTCCAGGGAGCAAATTGAAAATACTCTTGATAAAAAATGAACATTTTGCCATCTTGTAAAAACATTGTCAAAAAATCACAGTTTTCTTAAATAAATCTTTTTTTTTTTTTTTTTAAGTTTTGCAAATAAAAACATGAGATGAAACTGGAACCAATGGTTTTATCCACCATCTTTGTTTAGACATTTGGCATCTTCATGAATTATTTGTAATTTGCTTAGTTCATAAATACCCTGTACTGATGGTATATAGTTGTTCATTTGGAGATTTCACAGCATCAAAAGTCTTCCATGGACTGGAGGGAAATGGCCAAACTATCTTGAGAATGTGGCCAAGTGGCCTTGTATACTAAGGTGAGTGGCCATGAGATGTCAGGAGGCTCTAAGAAAGGACATTTGTTCTCAACTCCACTGTGGGCATCTCATATTATTAATAATATGTTGTGGAAGAAAGAGGAGGGGTTCTGACATCAACTTGGCCTTTAATTGTGTTTGACTTTAGGTCAGCTGTCCTCTCTAAGCCTCATTTTTCTGCTCTGTAAAATGCTTTGAGGAATCCCAGATTCGTTCTCAATCTAATACTCAAGAATGTCTCTAACATCTCATCCAGAAAAAATACTATCTTCCTATTAAAGTGTAAGAAAATCCAAATAAATCAGAAAATAATTTTTTAAGAAAACACTAATAATTTCCAGATAATTTTTTCGTAGGACTCCCAAACTGCACTTCAAATATAAAAAAGGAACAAATATTTTCATGAGCATATGGAAAAAATATATGTGACTGTCACATATAATTTTTAACAGCTTTAGTGAGATATAATTTATAGATCATAAAATTATCCCCTTGTAAGTGTACAGCTCAATAATTTTATAGCTCAAACTCACAGAAGTTACTACATTTATATAATTTACTAAATCTATCATAATCCATATTCAGAACATTTCCATTACTCTAAAACATTCCATTTTACCCATTTATGGTGAATCTCTCTGTTCCCACCCTTAGCTCTAGGCAACCACTGGTCTACTTTCTTGTTTTCTGGTAATTAAATATAAATGGACATACATGACATGTTGTCTTCTGCACCTGGCTTCTTTCACTCAGCATAATTTTTATGAGACTCATCCATCCATATTGTATTACTAGTTCAGTCCTTTTAATTGTTAAATAGAATTTTATGAATATATTACATTTTGTTTATTCAGTCCAAATATTTGATGAATATTTGGATTGTTTCCAGTTTTAGCTATGAATAACGCTGCTATAAAATTTCATGTACGAGTCTTTGTGTGAACATATATTTTTATTTTGGGGACGTAAATATGTAGGTGTAAAATTTTTGGGTCATATGGTAAGTTTATGCATAATTTATTAAGAAACTCTCAAACTTCTCCAGTTTTATATTAATTGTAAAGATTGTGAATATTTCTCTTGCTTGAGGACCACTCCAAATTGTGATCATCCAGAAAATGAGCTGTCTTGTTTTATCAATGTCACTAAATATATGTTAGATAACAAAATTAATTATTTTAAGCCCTGAGGTTTCTATCTTTAGTCATTAATGAAGATGAGATTGGCTGGGCATGGTGGCTCATGCCTGTAATCCCAGCACTTTGGGAGGACAAGGTGGGCAGATCACATGAGGTCAGGCATTCGCGATCAGCCTGAGCAACATGGTAAAATCTTGTGTCTACTAAAAATGCAAAAATTAGTCAAGCATAGTGGCACGTGCCTATAATCAGAACTACTCAGGAGGCTGAGGCAGGAGAATCACTTGAACCCGGGAGGCAGAGGCTGAGGTGAGCTGAGATCATGCCACACACTCCAGGTTGGGCAACACAGTGAGACTCTACCTCAAAAAAAAAAAAAAAAAAAGATGACATCACTTATTTTGTTAGAATAATTATTTTAAAATATTGTGATTCCAAATTTATCCAGAAAACAAGAAATACACTTTTTGCAAAACAGTACAATGACCATTGACATTCTTAGAAATGAGTTTGAAGGCTGGACGTGGTGGCTCACACCCGTAATCCCAGCACTTTGGGAGGCCACGGTGCGCAGGTCATCTGAGATCAGGAGTTTGAGACCAGCCTGACTAACATGGAAAAACCCCATCTCTACTAAAAATACCAAATTAGCCGGACGCGGTGGTGCATGCCAGCTACTTAGGAGGCTGAGGCAGGAGAATCGCTTGAACCCAGGAGGTGGAGGTTGCGGTGAGCCAAGATCATGCCATTGCCCCAGCCTGGGCAACAAGAGCGAAACTCCATTTCAAAAAAAAAAAAAGAAATGAGTTTGAAGCAGAATAAATTACTGAGTTGTCTTTTCAATCTCCAGTCATTTCCGTTTTAAGAATAGTTTAGTCTATACTAATTAGGTGAATATTTGTTCACCATGAAATTAATCAGTTCTGAAGACATTAACTTTATTTGTACTTAAAATTAAAATGAAATTCCATGTACATTTTGACCTTGTAACCAAATGCTTCAGTTGGGTTTTTCTATGAAAATAAATAGCTATCTTTCCTGACCAGGGATTTATTACTATTTTGACAATATTTGTCATTTTATAGTAATAATTAAAACATTTTGAATTCCAAAATGTTTTTCAATATTAATAAAATATTGAAATTTTGACTTACACACATATCTGATATATCTCATTACTAACATCTCTGATGGTTTGCTATTAATGTAGTATTTGAGCTTTACTAGGTAAGAAAAAGAAAGTCAAAGTGGCTTGGCATCATTGCCTAGTAGGCTGACATTATTAAAATTTCCTCATCTTGCATAGTGGATGTGACCCAAGTTTAAGACGAGGTACTTAAAATAGAATTTTATAACATTTACCCAATGTTAGCAAAATCTAACTGAATGAATCCATTTGAAAAAAAGTCTTCCTGATTTTAAATTGCAGAAATAAGAAGGAAGGCTGTCTCATAACTTTTTATCAAGCAAATTTTTTTTCTTGTATTTTAAACCTAGGAGCTACAATGAATTGCCCTACTTCACTCAAAACTCTGAACTTGAAAGTGAAGAAATGTGATTGTCCTTTGAGTAGTCCCAATACTGCCCATGGAGAACTGTTCCTTAGACACTGCAAATAAGAATATTGTAATTCCCAGTGGTTATACTATTCCCCAGTGTGAAATGAATTAATTTAAATGGTAAGAAAGAGAGCCCAGGAGATAGAATAAGGGACTGGAGTAAGTTGAAGTTGAGATAGTAAACTGTTAGGTGGCAAAAACTATGAAGCTGAGAAAAAAAAAAAAAAAAAAAAAAAAAAAAAAACAGATAAAGAATGGAGGATAAGGCAATTTATTGGTAACAGGAATTAGACCCAAGGGAACACTAGAGGGAATCCAAGATTGCAGGGCTGAGGTGCCAAACCTTCAATAGCTCCGTACCTGCTGTGACCTGAAGAGGTCACACATGTCACGGATGGGTAGGAATTAGTCAACTTTTAAGTTTAAGTGTGCATATTGGTTGAAGAGGGAGGGCAGGAACAGCATTTCAGACATAAGGAATAGCATGAGCAAAGGTGCTGAGGGAGGAAGTAGATGGTGGATTTAAAGATCCTAAACAAAGTCAGTGTGGTGGGATATAATGGGTTAAGGAGTATGCAGGGAAGTTATAGAGGGCAGGAGGTCAGATCATGCAGAGCCCTTGTAGAACACATTAAAATACATGTTAGAAGCAAAGTTAAATTGTTTTTCCCTACGAAGCTACACCCAAGCCAAACTTCTGAGAAATGAATAATGCAAAATTCAAATCTTAGATGATTAAAAATATGTCCACATGGTAGAAATGTGGCCTCACAAGTTCTTAGCAACAAGCAGCTCAAATGCTCAGAACAAGATTTGATTTCAGTAGGAAAAAAATGCTGTTGTTAAAATGAAAAGTGCCAAACATATTTTACAACTAGATTATAGTTTAAATGGAATTCGATCCATACAGGTCCTTACTGCAAACAGAATGTGTTACTAAAATCAGCTGTTATTAATTCTGTTTTTAGCCAAAAGCTAGATGAAAACAAAGCAATTGCAGTTTAATTGTCACTATTGGCAGAGACAGCCTGGGAATTAAACTGCTTACAACTTACTATATGAATACTTCTGTCTTTCCCAAATCACTCATTTCACTTCCCTCCCAGGCTGGTGGCACATTTTCATCTCCCTTTCCTCTACCCCAGTAATAGTCCCTGCATTGACTTTTTAACTTAAAAAATTATACAAATAATACTGCTTGAGTATCCTTTATCCGAAATGTTTGGGACCAGACATTTTTCAAATTTTAGATTTTTTTAGGATTTTGGAATATTTGCATTATACTGGTTGAGCATCACAAATCCAAACATTCAAAATCCAAAATGCTCTAATGAGCATTTCCTTCAAGTATTTGGGATACTCAACTTGTACGCATTTATTTTAATAAGAAATTTAAGAGAGTTGGGAAAGAGAATATTTTTTAAAAGTTATTCATTTAATATGCAGATAAATCTTCTGTAAACATTTTTGTATGTTCTTCCAGATATTTTTTCCTAGGAATAATATATTACAGTCTACAAAAATAAGGTTACACTCCAAGTGCTGTTCCATAACCTGTATTTTCTTCAATATAAATATAGCTTTATATATTTATTTTTAATGACACTACTATCTTTCAATTAATTCATGGGGAATTTTCCTTGATAGTAGGTAAACTGACCCTATATCATCTCAGTGAGTTAGCACAGTTTAACAATCATCTCAATAAATTCACAATTGAAGTTATTTATTTATTTATTTATTTATTTATTTATTTATTTATTGTTGAGACAGATTCTCTCTCCGTCACCCAGGCTGGAGTGCAGTGGTGCGATCTCGGCTCACTGCAGCTTCTACCTCACAGGCTCAAGCAATTCTCGTGCCTCAGCCTCCCAAGTAGCTGGGACTACAGGTGTACAACACCATGCATGGCTCTTGTTTTTTTTTTTTTTTTTTT